>NW_017095478.1:5995-112747 GCF_001412225.1 Nicrophorus vespilloides
GACGATAGCCATACCTCACCTGCACACACATTATTCATTATTCAGCGAATTACTTGCAACCGCCGGCCGTTTTATAAATATGGAGAAGGATGAGAAGGAGGAGGAGGATAAAGGGGTGCGGGGTTGGTTTCGTGAGCCGCATGCCGATGCATTTAATAGAGACGGAAGAGTAGGAATAACGGGGGGCGGCTGTAACGAAAAATCTAAATAATAGATGCACACGAAGAGACACAGACAGCAACGGACTCATCGATTTCTGCGGCGGCACCCTTTCCCACCGAAAGCAGGATGCAGGAATTAACCAGCCCATCGGAATCCCATCATCCTTTTCCCTTTCCCATCATCATCATAGTCGTCGTCCTGCGAGGGTGGCGACGTGTCAACTGTATCCGTGTCTCACTTAAGGCCGTTTGTTTGCCCGGCCTTTGATTCTTTTGTTTGAAACGCGCACTCCTCGCAAACAGACGTGCCGAACAAATATATTTTGGAAAATACATCGCAATAAATCTCTGCTTATTTTTTTCTACCCTCCACCCTTGTCCACGTTCTATGTTCATATGTAACTTCTTTTATTTACCTTTTTTTCTCGCTGTTGTATCTTCTTCAGACGCATAAATCGTTCGATCTCCGCCATCCGTTTCCACCTCACCGCAAATGACCAACGTGCATAGTAAAAAGTGCAAAAGATTTGTCAATGTATACATTTACTAGCCAATGTACGAGATTTATTTCAAGTAATTTCCTATATAAAAAACTATTTTGACATTAAAAATAAAAATTGTTAGGCAATGTCAAAAATTATCCTTCTAATGTCAAAATGACAATTCCAACAATTTGAAATTATTATAATTTTGTATTTGAATAGTTACAAAATTTAAAATTGTACAAAATTATATGCATTTACAATTAGTGGAAAATGTATACATTTACTAATTTTACACACATGGTGTAATTGATACAAAATTGGGTTGTTGGGAAAGTTAGCTGTCAAAATGTGTAATGACATTTATATTGAAATGTCAGCTGTCAAATTATATAATGACAAAATATATATTGTCATTAAATATTTTGACAGTTGACGTTTCAAAGTTTATTAAAAACAAATATGATTCTGTGCATAAAACTTTAAATTGCATAGTTTGCGACTACATTAAACAGATTCAAATAGTATATGCATACATTGAGCGGAAAATGTATACATTCACCAACTTAACACGTCTACTCGTAACACACACACACTGATAAATCACTCTTAATTCAAAACAAAATCCAGGCAAGATCGCCGCACGTACAAAGTCCGATCGTCCTTTTTTCCGGTCGGTTGTTTTTATTTCAAATACAAGAAGTAATTTCCTATATAAAAAACTATTTTGACATTAAAAATAAAAATTGTTAGGTAATGTCAAAAATTATCCTTCTAATGTCAAAATGACAATTCCAACAATTTGAAATTGTAATTATAATAATATTGTATTTGAATAGTTACAAAATTTAAATTTGTACAATATTACATGCATTTACAATTAGTGGAAAATGTATACATTTACTAATTTTACACACATAGTGTAATTGATACAGAATTGGGTTGTTGGGAAAGTTAGCTGTCAAAATGTGTAATGACATTTATATTGAAATGTCAGCTGTCAAATTATATAATGACAAAATATATATTGTCATTAAATATTTTGACAGTTGACGTTTCCGAGTTTAATGAAAACAAATATGATTCTGTGAATAAAACTTTAAATTGCATAGTTTGCGACTACAATAAACAGATTCAAATAGTATGTGCATACATTGAGCGGAAAATGTATACATTCGCCAACTTAACACGTCTACTCGTAACACACACACACACAGATAAATCACTCTTAATTCAAAACAAAATCCAGGCCAGATCGCCGCACGTATAAAGTCCGATCGTCCTTTTTTCCGTTCGGTTGTTTTTCCTCTGTCTCGCATAATTAGAACGAAGCGAACAAGATTTATATGGCGCCAGGATAATTTCCTATGCATCGATGTCCTCGGGATTCCTCCCATTTCGCATGTGTCCCTTCCTAATGGTCCGTACGTATTCGTTCGCCGCATCCGAGGGTGAGCTAGGATCGGGGTAAAAGAGAAAAAAAAGGGGAGAAAAAAAAGAGGAGAGTCAAATACTAATGGTGGCGTGTCGAAATTGAACTCTGTAAATGGTCGCAGTAACGTTTCGAATTCTATAAAATTAAATTACAGATTCACCGTGCGCTCTGTGTGAAAGATTGCAGAGTGCATCGGGGTCGACCCTCGACCCTCAAATATCATTACGTCCCAACATTTCAGTCCGTCCTCAACAATAGATTTAAACTCATTTTTTTTTTGGTGAATCTATTTATGACATGCATGTATTAACTTGGAGAAGAAGTTCTCAAGAGATGGAGTGAAGATATGATAAACTTGTATAAATTAATCAAAATAGACAGAATGCATTTAAAGTAATGGATTTACAATGGAATGGAATGGGGTTGTTTTTTTTTTCGTTGCAAATCTACTTATGACATATGCAAACATTAAGTAAATCTCAGGAGATTAAGTGAAGACATTATAAAATTATATAAATTAATCAAAATAGACAGAATTGTGAAGGGGTTGTTTTTTTTTTGTGAATCTACTTATGACAAATGCAAACATTAACTTGGAGAAGTAAATCTCAGAAGGCATTAAAAAGTTATATAAATTAATGAAGACAAACGTAATGCAATCAAAGGAACAAATTTTAAAGAGAAGTAAGGGGTTTTGTTTTTTATAGAAAGGAGTTCTCATGATATGGTGTGAAGATTGTGTTAAATATTTAACGCGTCACGTAATGACAGCTGTCATATTTGATGTAAGGTGACAGATTAAAAATTATTTTTTTTATTAGGTGACAGCTGTCACCTTACGTCATAATCTCAAAATATTATATTTGTGAACCGAGTTAAGAGTAACAAAAAATATAGTAACTTTTTTTTATCATGTTATATAACATTTTATTTATGTTTTATTCTTTAACAGATTTTCTTTAAATTGGCTGTAATAACAATAATGTTTGAACTAAACGGCAAGATTTTAAAAAAGCGTTTGCTCCTGTTAATTTGAAAAAGATAAGTTTAATGTCAAAAATAATACGAAGTTAAATGTCAAATTTTTAGTTATAATTTAGATTATAGATGGCGTCTATTATTGACAAGAGCGCTGTTGCATTTATTTAGAGTAATAATTTCACAATTTACTTCTGTTAATTAGAAATGAACAATTATCAAAATTTTATTGATAATTGAGTATCTATAAATTAAATAATTGACAGCAGTTTAGACAGCGATTAGAAAATTCAATTTATAAATGTCAATATTTACTTAAGTAATAATTTTGATTATAATTTGCGTCCATTATTGACAGTAGAGTTTTGTCAGTTGTTAAAATATATGTGAATATTTTGTGAATCTACTTATGACAAATTCAAACATTAACTTGGAGAATTAAATGTCAGAAGGCATTAAAAAGTTATATAAATTAATGAAGACAAACGTAATGCATTTAAAACAACCAATTTTAAAGAGAAGTAAGGTTTATTTTTTTTTTAAATTTACATATACATACATTCACTCATAGAAAGGAGTTCTCAGGATATTGTGTTAAATATTTAACGCGTCACGTAATGACAGCTGTCATATTTGACGTAAGGTGACAGCGTCAAAATTATTTTTTATTAACTGTCACCTTACGTCATAATCTTAAAATATTGTATTATAAAATATGTTTGAAAACAGAATTATTCAAAAATCATTTTATATTTGTGAACCGAGTTAAGAGTAACAAAAAATGTAGTAATTTTTTTTTATTATGTTATAAAACATTTCATTTTTTTTTATTCTTCAATGGATTTTCTTTAAATTGGCTGTAATAACAATAATGTTTGAACTAAACGGCACGATGTAAATCTGTTTGGTAAAAGGCTGAAATCAATTTCAAAGCGGTTTTTTTTGTCCCGTTACTTTAACATATAGTTTTGGGTGGAAGTTTCGCAATAATAAAACATCGATGCGATAAAAGTTCCATGATTTACCTGTTTACGTGGAACGAATATTTGCACTTGTGAGCGCGAGATCCATCCGAGATTCTTTTTCCATCTTATTTTCTTTCTTCTCTCAATATATATTCTTTTTGTTTTTTTTTTTTCATAAATTCCTCGGCAATATGAGAAACAATATTGCTGCTCCTCGCAGATATTCGCAGGAATTATGAAAGTTTCTCGGCGTATTTGTGCGGAACAGTAAATAAGTTCAATGGGGAAAGTTGATAGAAGTTGGATGCAACCCTTACTTCCTCCCTGCTGCGTTTCCAGATATTGCGCCGAAACAATTCCGAACCGATGATGAAGGATTGCGATCCGGATGTGATCCATCTGCAATGGAGATAATATAATGCGAACGAATTCATTAGGGTCCATGAAGCGCGCTTGTTGATTCCTCGACTCCTGCAGGATGCACACGAGAATTTGCTGCCAAAACTTTTCCAATCTCTTAAAAACGTAATAAAACGTAATTGGGCCTCATGGTAGAAGTTATCGGCCTCCTCGGATCTATTCACCACGAGGAAGAGATGCTTCGTGTATGCGCGGAGCGCACACTTTTCAATCAATCTCATCTTCGTCTGGACCTTCTTCTTCTTTATTTTTCGTCAAATTTATTTCTTGGAGAAAAAGAGAACTTGAAAGAGAGAAGGAGAGAGAGAGAAAGACCGGGCCAATACAGTTAAATAGAAATTTAATTAAAAAGTTTCCAGGGCTAAGTGCACTAAGACGCTGCGAGAGTTGGAGGAACCCGCCGGTTCCACCACCGCCTCCACCACCCGCTCGTGATTTATACGCCGGCGGCAGCCCCTTCGAATATTAAGTCCACCAATAATAATATATAATGTATAAAGAGTGCAATTCCCCGAAGAAATAACGCATTCACTTTGCCTGTCTTTTTCATCCCCGATGAATATGGATGCACCTGGGCTCCGTGCATTAGGCGGGACGCGTATGAAATTCATCCCTTACTGAGACGAGAGGGTAGAAAGAGAGAGAGAGAGTAAAAAAAATAAAATAAATATGAAAGGCGAAGGAGTGGAGGCAGACGATACACCCAAGAATGTCGCGAAAGTAGCGTTCATGCATACTTTATAACCTCAGGAGGCGGCAGATCCGCATCCACTCGCTGAAAACGAAAGCTCTTGACTGGAGTCCATAGGGGTAGGTAATTCTTATGTAAAAAGCGTTTGCTTCAGTTAATTTGAAACAAAAAAGTTAAATATCAAAAGTAATACTAAATTAAATGTCAAATTTTAAATTGTAGATGGCGTCTATTATTCACAATAGACGTTCTAGCAATTGTTTAGGTCCATAAGGGTAGGTAATTTTTATTTAAGAAGCGTTTGCTCTTGTTAATTTAAAAAAAGAAAATTTAAATGTCAAAATTAAATATCAAATTTTAATTCATGATTTAAATTGTAGATGGCATCTATTATTGACAAGAGCGTTCTAGAAATTGTTTAGGTCCATATGTGTGGGTAATTTTTATTTATGAAACGTTTGCTCCTGTTAATTTGAAAAAGAAAAGTTAAATGTCAAAAATAATCCAAAGTCAATGGTAAATTTAGATAATAGATGGTGTCTATTATTAAGAAGAGCTCTCTAGCAATTATTTATATAAAAAACTTTAACTCGTTAATTTGGAAAAAAAAATAAATGTCAAATTTTGCTCTTAATTTAGATTATAGATGGCGTCCACAAGCTAAGTGAGAAAGGTGGTGGAAGGAAGAAGAAGGATAGAATTATTTAGGCTGGAGTCCATAGAGATAGGCATTTTTTATGTAAAATATATAAATATATAAATAAAATAAATAATTTGACAGTAGTTTAGACAGTGATTAGAAAATTAAATTTATAAATGTCAATATTAAATTAAGTAATAATTTTGATTATAGTTAGCGTCCATTATTGACAGTTGAGTTTTGTCAGTTGTCAAAATATATATGAATAAAAAATTTCAAACACTTTTTGACATGTTTATTTCTTTGTCTTTTGATAGTTTTATGTGTCTGTCAATGAAATATTGATTTATAATTAAAACTATACAGCATAAGAACAGTTAAAATACAGCACACAAATATTCCTATATGTTTTGTTTGGAAATTATCACTATCTGCTTGTTTTTTTCTTATAAAAAATATTCTTAGTATAAAATTACTCATTTCAACTAACAGTTTACATTTTTTTGTCTCAACTGAAAATTAATATATAATTCCATAAAATACATTTTCAATTTATAAAACTAAAAATTTTGAATCTTTTTTCTATGTTGTGAGATGCATCAATTTATGAAATATGTACTTTTTTTTAATAAAAAATACAGAAATCATGATTACATAATTATTATAACCAAAATTAATAGAAAATGTAATTTCCTGAGTCTAAAACAAACTCATTTAACACATGACATAACACATCTTTACAATCTGGAGGGAAACGGGAAACGTTGTATTTCAGTCGAAACATTAGTTGCCATTTAATTAATGAAATTAATAACAGATCTCTCTCTCTGTCCCCCTTCTTGCCACCATTCGAATGGAATCGTAACAATTTTATGCAAATCATTTTCCTAATTAAATTCTTCCCAATAACTGTCTCCAGTCACGACTTCCAATTCGGAATTCATCAAGATAAATGCCGCCATCCTCTTCCACTTTCATGACTGCTTCTTCCTCCTCCCTCGAATTTTACGAATGTTTTATACATTTATTGAGAACTCAGAGCCTGTCCGAATTTATATATACACACATACAGATAGAGAGAGAGAGGGTGTGTATATATATATAATAAAACAGTTTCTCGATTTTGTCGCCAAATGTCACAAACATTCAGAGGCCCTGTCCTTCGGAATATGATAAAGAATCGAGGAGGCGGAAGCCGAAGAAAGGGAATAAAACATTCCGTCGCAAATGTAACTTTTCCACTTTCCATCCAGAGGGGACGTCTGTTTTTCTTCCGTTCATGTTTCCTCTGTTGCGACGTAAATACAATCTTAGGACGTGTGTATGTTTTTCATATAAAATTATATTAACCAAAGATACATTTATTCTCGTTGTAAAATCAAATTACAACTCTTGAAGCTTGAAACTAAAAAAAATAACATACATGTAATAAGTCATATAAATGGATTACATTTATCTTATTTTTGTTTTCGTTATACTAAAGAATAAATTATTATTTGTTTAGATACAAGATTTTTATTATTAAATTAAAGTTTAAATTTTTTGTAAATAAATTATACAAAATAATTAATTAAAAATAAATAAAGAAATCATATGTTTTATTTTAATTGATAAGCTTTTTGTCTGCAATTAATTATGTTTTTTTTTTAATAATTTTTTCATTTTCTGTTTATAGAATTGTGAAAAAATGGAAAAAATCAGTAAACTTATTTTACTTTATTATAAATATTTTGAGTTAAGTCAAATACCAATAAAATTCAAAATAAAAGCGATTTAACAAACAGATGTAATGATTTTCAATTTTAAAACATGTGAAATATAAATAATGCATAAGATGTGCTAAAAATAAGTTTTACATAAATCCATAACACAACTGATACATAAACAATTACGTATTATATTTGAGGAAAGTTTCTGCTTTGAATAAGTAAAGGTTACACAATTGTAAACATTTATAAATATTGTTTTTTTGTTAAATTTTAACATACTGCATTACACATTTATTGCCTTTTTCTAGAATTTTGCAAATCAAATTTATCATTTACAAAAATGTGTCTAATCTCATTATATTATGTTCAAAAACTATTAGTTTTCTTTTTCATATTCTTCAATAAATTTCATTAAAACTAATATTTCAGTTGATAATAAATGGAAGAAAGTGTGAAATTCTCATAATTTTTAATTGTTTCTAAATTAAAATAAATCAATTTAATAATTTTAGAAAATCTTACTTTAGTTTTTCTGTTGTCATTTTGTTACAATAATTTAAATAATTATCAAAAAAACAACAATTTCTAACTATAATATAATAAGAAACTTTAACTCTAGACATTTATAATACAGTGAAACCTCGCATAACGAGTTTAATCCGCTCCAAAATTTTCGGATTTTTACTCGTACATATTTAAAAATACACATAAATACACAATCAGGACTTCTCTTCTCATCGTCACTCGTTATGCGAAACGTCGCTCGTTAAACAAGACATTTTTCTTACAATTTATATTGCTCGTGAAGCGAAGTTCTACTTTATAATATATTAACTGATTTTGTTATTGATTTGTAAAGTTGTATAATCAAATCAATCTGAATTAAATTCTGTGCGACGTAAAGAAAGTGAAGTTTCGGTGCGATGAACAACATCGTTACATTAAGATTGAACGTCGACAATCGTAAAACATATTGCTGATTTTATGACAACCAATTTAAATGGTGAAACCCCTTGGATCAATTTAATCCCGGCCCCCTCTGATAAATGTTCCCTCAGAAGTCATCGGTCAGCTGCCGAAACAAATACGAATCCTCGGAATTGCACTAAGAAAAAATATATAGAAGAAGTTATATTACAACTATAAATCATTGCACATTTTGATACAGTTCACATTTTTTGATATTTCTATTATTAAAGTAATAATAACAGTAATTTATTTGTATATACATATATGAAGACACATAAATTGCAGTTATTTTTATTATTAACTCAAATTAAAATATTTTTTTCATAATAAATTATCGAAAAAAAACATTTTTAATATATTTTTTGTATATTTAGATATTCTCTTGAAAAGTATACTTGTTTTTTATTATTATTTTATTAATGAACTTAATGATAATTGAATAGTTTTTTTGTATAGTTGACACATTTTGACTCAATTTATAACTAAATATGTTTAGGAACAGTAGTAATGGTTACCGGACTGTTTGAAATCGGATTAATCGAGAAATAAAATAAAATATAAATAGAATGAAAAACTGATCATTTTTTTAGTTTTTGTTTGAAAATTTTTAAACCGCACTATGCGAGGTATTGCTATAACCAGAGAAAAAAAAACTATTGTGCATAACTGTGCGTATATTAATAATACTTAATATGAAATAAAGTGGTTTTAATAAAAATCTCATGTTAAAACTGAGGATGGAAATTGGTTTGGCCGACGTCTGCATAAGAGGTTAATATGAAGTTCCTTGAATTTATTTGTAATACAGTACATTACGTTCGGAGCGCGAGCGGAATTCGAAATTGCGAAATTTCGCGGTTTTTAATAACGGCTAGAGTCCTTCTCATCCTCCAGCATCCGCTTCTTCTTTTAGCTTTTAATTCGCTCCGCTGCGAAGAAGAATTGCGGCTGCTCCGGGTCGATGGTAATAACTGTAACCCGTTCTTATCTGGACCGTAAATCCTCCACTCCTTTGTGCCACCCCGTGGCAGCGAGGCCATCCCACACAAAAAAAAACCACCCCCAACCCTTCGCGCCACCCCCAATAAAACGGGACGACATCTTATTATCATTTGGCTTCGGGTGTAATTAAAAAGACTTAGGTGTAATTGATATTGCAGCCTCGCGTTTCCACCGAGTTTTAATAAGCCTTGGCAACTCTGTCGCTATTTCTCTCTTTCACGTTCACATTCTCTGTTTCTTTCTTTATCGTGCACACGTTTACATGCAGTGCTGTTCCGGGGCTGCAGGGCCAAAGGGATTTGTTTAAATTACTGCAACCGGAAATAATAAATTCGGATTAATTTGAGGCGCCGTTTTCTCTTCATACTTTTTTATTTGTATTCTTTGCTTTCCTTTTTTTTATTTGGCGAATTTATAATCTCGACACGTACAAATTTCAGATTTAAGGATCCCACAGACCAACGCAGTTTTTGGACCCCATATGATGACTACAGTTTAATTTTAAAGTACGTTTTTTCTTTAATTATTTTTATAATACTGCTCTATTACAGCTAAGCCCTAATCAAACATTTTTAACATAGTTTTTATGAAGAAAATTTATTCGTTTCTTCAAGTTTGACAGCGAATTACGTCAAAATGACAAAAGATACAACTATACAAGTGAACCTCTTTTAAAGAGGGAATATTTAGCTTTAATTTGCTTGCTTAATAATGAATTTGTCATTAATACTTTTTGAGATATAAGACAAGCTTGACAAACGTTTCTTCAAGTTTAACAGAGAATTACGGCTAATTGACAAATAATGCAACTAGAGCAGTATACACGTTTTAAAGAGTTAACATTTAGCTTTCACTTGGCCACTCAATAATGGATTTGTCGCGAATATTTTACAAGATATACAAAGTTTAAAAAAAAATGGACAGAGAAATACTTTATTTTAAAGTATTAAAAGTGTAATGCTTCATTTATATCTGCGTATAATTTTATGCTATATAAAAATACAGAACTTTTCAAAATTGTACTATTAAAAAAAATATATTATCCCTCTTACTTTATTCCTTTTCTTCTGCTCACAAAACGTTTGTCTCTTTAATATTCCGCGGATTTCGTGTCTTCCTCGCCTTCGTATTTATTTTCCTTCATTTTCTTATAAAAGCCCCTCAGGCAAACGGAAAAAACAAATGGGGATGTTAGTGTCTATTGTTATGTATGGACCGAAATGAAATTATGTCGTTTTATTCCATTTTTATTCATGAAGGGACGCCGTAAAGGCTAACAGATGCCAATAAAAGTGTTTTGTTGGCCGGAAGAACCTCTCTTAATTCACCGTTTCGTATCGCAACGATACACCCGCTCCTACAACATCGATCGATGCCAACTGAATGTTAATTACAAATTTAAAACGTTCACTAAACCGATTTAGAAATAGAACAATTCCTTAGTGGATCATTACAGATGTTCTATAGTATTCGACCAATTACAGGAGTAAATTGAAGTAAAAAAAAAATGTGAAGTATTATAATGTATTTATAAGTACTTTATGGGGTTTAAGATTAAATTAATGTTCTAATATTACAGTATAAAGTGTATAAACTGACAGATATGTATGTAACTTTACTATAACATTGTGTACGATGATGCTTATATAATTTTGATTGTCATGGATTTTCATGTTGACAGTGGAACTAAATTATTACCTGCGATTTAGTACCACACTGTCACGTGTACCAAATGAAATATATATACGTGTCATTATAAACTGTGTACAACGCTGATTTTGATTATCATTAATTATTATATTGACACTAAAATTGAATTGACAGTTAATGATAATTTTCACATATTGATTGTCATTGATTATCATGTTGAAAGTAAAATTTAATTGACAGTTAATGATGATTTTGACATTTTGATTATCATTTTGACAGTGAAATTTAATTGATAGTTGATGATATTGACATTTTGATTGTCATTGATTATAATCTTGACACTAAAATTGAATTGACAGTGAATGATATTATGATATTGACAGTTGTAATTTAATACTGTTTACAGTGTGACTGAATTGACAGCTACGATTGAATAATGTGTTGCCACGTATACAAAATTAGAAATATTTATGTTTCTTCATTAAAAAACTGTGTACGACGATGGTTTTATCATTTATGTTTTTGTATCTTCATTATAAAACTGTGTACGATGATGATTTTGACATTTTGATTATNNNNATGATTTTGACATTTTGATTATCATTGATTATCATGTTGACAGTAAAATTGAATTGACAGTTAATGATTATTTTGACATTTTGATTATCATGTTGACAGTGTGACAGAATTGACAGCTACGATTGAATAATGTGTTGCCACGTATACAAAATTAGAAATATTTATGTTTCATCATTAAAAAACTGTGTACGACGATGCTTTTATCATTTATGTTTTTGTATCTTCATTATAAAACTGTATACGATGATGATTTTGACATTTTGATTATCATTGATTATTATTTTGACACTAAAATTGAATTGACAGTTAATAATTATTTTGACATTTTGATTGTCATTGATTATCATGTTGACAGTGAAATTGAATTGACAGTTGATGATATTGACATTTTGATATTGACAGTTGTGATTTAATACTGTTTACAGAAAGTGAGACTGAAGTATACTAAATTAGAAATATTTATGATTCTGCATTAAAATACTTTGTACGACGATGTTTTTATTATGTATGTTTTTGTATCTTCATTATAACTGTATAGGATGATGATTTTGACATTTTGATTATCATTGATTATCATGTTGACATTAAAATTGAATTGACAGTTAATGATGATTTTGACATTTTGATTGTCATTGATTATCATGTTGATATTAAAATTGAATTGACAGTTAATGATGATTTTGACAGTTTGATTGTCATTGATTATCATGTTGACATTATAACTAAATAGACAGTTGATGATTTTGACATTTTAATTGTCATTGTTATCATGTAGACATTAAATTGTGATTTAATACTATTCTGCCACGTGTATCAATTTAAAAACATTTATGTTTCTAAATTAATACACCGTGTACAACGATGCTTTTGACATTTTGATTGCCAGTGATTTCTATGTTGACAGTGAATCTGAATTGACAGCTCTACTGCCACGTGTACCAATTTTAAAACATGTAATTTACTATGCTGTGTTACTTCAATCTTTTTGACATTTGTTTGACAATTAACAGTAAAACTGAATTAGCAGCTAAGATTTGACATTCTGTTGCTACATGTACCAATAAAAAACAGTTATTTTATTGATACTTTTGACATATTTATTGTCATTGAACTGAAATGACTGCAATTTAAAAAATATTCAGTTATAATTATGTGTAGGACGTATATTTTTCTGATTACAAATAGTTTAGATATAATATATTATTATTATCTTGAGAAAACCAACTTTTCTTCATTTTTCTGTATATGATTTGCATAAAGTCGTAATGTAACCCGGCGTATCCACCTCCACCTTCCAAACACGAGAAAATTCAGTACAACGCGCAACGATTTCTCTAATTAATTTACTGTTTGTACCTGCTTAACGCTCACGTGTACGCTCGTTATAAACGATTTCGTTGGTGCACGTTCGCTCGTTATACGAAATTAAATCCGTGGAAAAGGCGAAATTTTCCGAACTACCGCCACCATGAATAATAATGGCCGGAAGAGCGCGAGATTCGCGCAATTTTATCTCGTGCATGTATATTAAAAATAGTTCAGTGTCATATGTTTCCTACATGATTGACATTTTGACGTCGGTCGATATTTGCATGTCGAGGATGTTGGCCCGATCCGTGTGTGTGCAAGAGAGAGAGAGATGAGACGAGATGGAGGAGAGAAAGGGCGTTCTCCATAAATATAATATATGCCTGCACCCTCGTTTCCTTGTGCGAGCGCCTTTTACAATCTTCATAAATTTCGTAAACGCTCGAATTTTCGGCTGTAATCGCGACACGGCTCACGGACTCCCTCTTTTCAGTCAATAACTCCAAAAGATTGTCGTCATTTCATATATTTTTTTTCTTCTTCATTTGAGCGAGAACACTCAATATTTTAATTGGATTTATTACATCAAAATTTGATTTTTTCTTCTAAATCATATGATTAGAATGAACATAGTATTAATAAAAAAAATATTGTCCAATTACAAATTTGAAATATTTTTCCTCTCGGGAATATTTACAATGTTAAGAAATTTTCCATGTCTACTCTCAGGGCGACTAATAACCGAATAGTTAAGTTGCCCTACTCACGTGCCAGTGATCACAGGTTCATATCCTGGACAAGTCAGTGTTTGCAGCCATCGTTCATCATGAATGGACAGTCAAATGAAAGAAGTTCAGCATTTGAACCTTCAGCCAAGTCGATGGACAATAACAGTGTTAAGAATAGCAGCAGATACACAGTAATATCAATATACTACTGAAGTTAACCTACAAGTCTGGAGACAACCAACAAATTACAGAAGAATATACTGGTAAAAACTTCCATTGAAAAGTTTACCAAAAAAAAACAAATGTCTACCGCCATTAGATTTAATTAACGTTCGCAGGAATAAGATTGTAAATTAAATATATATACTATGACATAATAAAGTTAAAATCTCTGCTCTCAATATATATTCTATATATTGAATATGAAAGTATTTTGTTATTTTTTGTGTCTAAGTCTTGAGTAAATTATCAAAATAATTAAATATGAACTATTAATATACTATGTATTAGTAATCGGTGGCAATTGCAAGCCCGACAACTGAAATCCCATCTATCGAAATCCCGACATCCAAAATTCCGAGTGTATCGAAATCCCGACGTCCGAAATCCCGGCTGGGATATTATAAATATCTACAATAACAATTTTATGATAGTCGGGTTTTCGATATAGTCGGGATTATGGTAGTCGGGATTTTGACATAGTCGGAATTTCAAGTATCGGAACTTTAATACAGTCGAGATTTCGAACGTCGGGATTTCAATAGACGGTCTTTCGGCCAAAGTTGGTTACATTTATGTCAAAAGTCCTGAAAACTTTATGTAAAAATACTTAATTTTTACTTAAAACTTAATATAAGTTATATACACATCATTTCTTGTTATTATAAATGAAATTATTATTATTTTTTTATTTTATCTTCAATCAAACTATCAACATAAACAAATTGTTTAGAAATATTCTAATAATTTTGTACATTATCAATTTTTATTTGGAAAATAATTCATGATTATTTTACAAATATTTAAATCACTTTCAGTCCTTTTTTTAAAATTTTATTCATAACTTTTCAAAGTTTCAGTAAATTAAATATTTTTAAAACTTTCAAATAATCCTTGATTTCAATTTAAGAAAAAAAAAACTGTTTTAAAACCCATTTATTTTTCATGAACGGAAACATGGGAATTGAAGGATTCAACATTTGATGGAAACTTTTGAAAATGCACTCATTTATTCAATTAATTTTAAATTGACTTTTTGATGAGAAACTTTTTACATTTTATTAGTGTAAGAAAAGAGGAAAAAAAAAATAATAAAAGTCAATATATATATAAATATTATTTACAATTGGAATAACTTTATTTTTAATTTAATTCCTAAAAACTCAAATTGAATAAATTTAACATTGAATTTAATAATTTTTTTTTGATTTGAAAATAAAGTAAAGTCAGAGTTAATTTGTTACTTGCTATTTAAAACCGTGTTATTCTGTTCAAATTTTTGCTAAACATCGAAAAGTAATGCTATTAAGAATTGTAAAACATGTTATTTAACAAAATCGTGTAATTAAAGTATTTTTAAACGTTTTATTTGAAAATTCATATAACTAAAGTATCGTGTTCTTAGAATATTTATTATAATTAAACACATGGTTATGTAATCATCTTTATATTAATCAAATATCTATATTTAATAAATATTTCTTCCAAGTGTTTCACAAACTTTTCAGCTTTTCAGTTAATAACTTGAAAAAATTCAAATAATTTTGATTCTTTGTACGTATTTTTGAGAAAATTTGGTATTTTAATTGGATTTGTTGGATCGGTGTTGCGTAAACCGCTGAAGAGGAGAGAATCTCTATCCTGTTGATGTTGCGAGACGAAAAAAGAAAATAGAGAGGGGTTGAAATTCTCCTCGGATCCATACGAACGGGGAAACTTTCCACGAAAACTTTCTGTTAATATATTTTCGTAGCAGACGAAAGTTTCGAATATAATTGAAATCTAGCGGAAATAATTTATCGGTCTGACCCTCTGTTGCGCTCGTTCGCGAACTGAACTTTACCAGTTCACCAAGTGTATTCGCTTTATAGACGACGGTCGAAACGATTTCACTCTCCGTTTCATCCGCATTTACATCCACGCGCAAAACACGTCCGTATTTTACAACAACGACGACCAAAAACATAAAAAAAACGTATATAAAGAAAATGTTTTGGAAAGAGTGCAGGAATAAATAAGGGGAGGGAAGAAGAAAATAGTGATCGGGTATCAATGAAATATGGATGATCGTCTTCCTAATGCCCGGCGCGCCCACCAAATAAATTCAGGAATTAATGTAAAACGCAAGTGGATTTAGAAGCCGACGCCTTAATGGTATTTTATGTGCGAGCAAACAAATTACTCCTGATTTAACTTTAATCCTTCGAACCGCAGGGTGCTCACATATCTGCTAAATTTTAGGCAAGACCAACCGTAGAAAACCTCGTTTACAATCATAAAATTACAATTAGAACATTGATATGTGTTTAATTATACATTTATCAAATTATAGTTTTAGCACACAACTTTATAAACTTTTGCATTCATTGTTATAAGAAAAATAGGTAAGTTATTGATTTTTTTTAATTACGTTTTTTTATTGATTCATTTTTCATTAAATTTGAAATAAAACGCACTACTTATTGTACACATGTAAAAATTTGTTTAACGATTCGCACCTACAAATGATTCATCGTTACGTATGTGTTTCGCATTATCATAACCATATAAGGATTTGTTCGCAGCTGCAACTGATTAATTTCTCATTAAATTTGAAACAAAACTTACTACTTTTCGTACACATGTAAACATTTGTTTAACGATTCGCACCTGCAGATGATTCATCGTTACGCATCCTTATCATAACCATATAAGGATTTGTTCGCAGCTGCAGCTGATTCGTCGTGATGTTTCGTGACCATTCGTATCCATATTTAAACGTTTAAGAACCGCTGGGATTCTTTGCGACTTAGACAAGTCGCCTTTTCATCGTGTTTTATCCAAAATGAAATTGTCTTATTACATTTATTTACATTAAAAAATGTCTAAGGTTAAACAATTAAGGAAATATATAAAAAAAAAATATAAAGAATAAACTAGACTTATTAATTTATAAACGTTGAGATAGATTTTATTTGTACCATTAAAATTTAATTTTATAAATTATTGAACTGTATAAAAAATCGAATGAAATAAGAATTAGTTTGTATAAAA
This sequence comes from Nicrophorus vespilloides, assembly GCF_001412225.1. Classification (NCBI taxonomy): domain Eukaryota; kingdom Metazoa; phylum Arthropoda; class Insecta; order Coleoptera; family Silphidae; genus Nicrophorus; species Nicrophorus vespilloides. Next base: position 22,965 of record NW_017095478.1, read on the forward strand.
AGATACTTAATTTGTGATAGAATCATAAAAAAAAAACAATTTATAAAATAACACATATTTTCTGTAGAAGATTTTAAGTATTTTTATATATGATTTCATATTCTTAAATAACCATAAATATCTAAATAAACAATGATCTGGTCTTACAAAATCAAATTATATAAATTTTATATTAATTGTTATGGGAAGAATTTTTTTATTCTATTCGAAAAATTTAAGTTTTGCGAATTAAATTGCAAATTTGAGGTTCTACTGTATTAATTAAAATAATTAGTTTAGTTAATTTTTGTTAGATCCTCAATATGTTACGTAACTACAAAGTGCAAGAAAATCTAAATATGAAATGAATGAATTAAAGGATTTGAAATCTATTTTATAATAAACACTACATTACGAGTATAAAGGAATGCAGCAATAAAATCTGCCATTTCTTCGAAATTCGCATTATTGATGAATGAAACATAGTAAAAATATATTTTCATTGGATTCTTTCTTTTCCTTAGAAATTACTTATTTATTGCATAATTTGCGTTATACAAGTAATTCATGAGTTCTTGCATAAATGAATATTTAATTCTTTACTATTCAAGTAAGTAGTTTAGAAATTGTATAATGTTATTCTTTCAGTTTTAAAATGTATTATTTGTAAATTGGAATTTTACCATATAAGGATTGTTTTAGCATTCGCAGCTGTAGGTGATTCATCATGACGTAATTGAAATACGTTTTCATAAGCATGATCGGGACGTTTCGAAAATTTTCATGTTCATAAGCATATAAAAAAAATATTGTAACACTTACCTCTTTTTTATTAGACATAATCAAAAAAATACTTTGTTGAAAGTAGAAGTTAAAATTAATTTCTAGACTTAAAATATACGAGGAGAAAACGTGTAAAACATTTGTACTGAGAATTTGTTCCACGAAAACAACAAAACAGATTACAACGATTATATTTTTTCCCTACTATCCACGCTCTGTATCTACGTGGCTCCCTACTTGCAAAGAACCTCTTCATTCCTTGTATAATTGAATGAAGGAGGAGGGATTCCCTCCGGTGCTTCGCGTGGGGGGCGCAGCCCGAAAACGAAATTAACCGGTGGTTTTCGTCAATATTTTAAGTTTAATTTCTGAACGCTTTCTCTCTGAAGTATAAAAAAAAATACACACAGAGAGAGAAAAATACAAAGGACGAGTATTTCTCTTCTTCTCGGGTTTTATTATTTCATTTTTGAGGAAGAGAAAGAAAAAGACTTAATGGACGAAGCGTACGTTTTGCTACTCAAGTCAATATTATCGAATTTATGGAAAGCGAAAGGAAAGGAAACGCGTTCTGCGTGCTAAACGCGCCTTAATGCATGAATTATCGTGGTAACAGATTTTTGGAAAAGCCCAAGAAAGAAGAAATCAATACAGTATTATCATTTAAGGAAGACCCTTTTCTTCAATGCTACTGCTGCTGCTACTTCTTTTTTTCGCTTCGTTTCGCTTCCCTTGTCCCATTTTTGCTTTGTCCCGAAGACACGCGTTTACGGTCCGTGTTTTCGTCCTCGACGTCCTTTTCCTATTCGACGTAATTAAAGTTCGTTACGCTTGTACTCTGCTCTTCGGGGTCCTTTCTAATCCCCCCAAGAAAACTTCCTCGTGTGTTTCGTTTTCTCCCCTTTTTTTCTTTCTTTCTTTCTCCTATTTTTAACTTTCCGGTCGCATTTCTGTTTCGCTTTGTACGCTTCAATTCTGCCGTGTTTGTCCTGTAATGATTGCGACAGGGGCAGGCTGACGCTCTGAACAGGATGATTGGCAGGTTTCGATTTCGTATATTTATTATCGCACTTTGCCATGGGATTCCTGCGGAATGTTTCATTTCGTTTAATTCCCTCTTTGCGTACGGCTGACACGTGTGCATTTACGGTACGTACGTTCCTATTTAAAATGCAATGGACGGGATGATGTGTGCGATGCGAGAGGACGGATAGATGGATGGATTGGTGGGATGAGGATTGGGGATGAGGATGAAGGGTGGAAACGCTGATGGTAGTTGTAGGTTCTGGTCATTGTACGAGACACACGGAGGAACGCGTGATGCCGTCGTTGCCAGGGCCAACGCGGGGTTTGCGTCCATTTATCACGAGTCCGTTTCATTTCGTTCCACGTGATATTACATAAACCATAAAAACAACGAGGAAAAAAATATGAAAGAAAGACTTAGTCTCGACGCTTAACACGTTTCATTTCATCATCAAATGTACTCAGCATAATCGATTCAAATACACATTAAATTAGAGAAATGAAGAATCTTTCTTTAACAAACATGCTAAAAATGTTTCGTAACTCTGCGAAGGACACGTATTGTAATTTTAGAAATTTTTGGTTAAACTATATCCTCAAAAATTCTCACATATTGAATATATTGACAAAACCTTTATATAAATGAAGCTTGAAATAAATTGCATGGCTACCATGATAATATATAATTAATGATTTCAAATGTCAAAGATATTTTTTGACATTTGATGTCTTTGAAAAACAAATTGACATATTTTGTAATTTTCTCTTTATGATCTTAATTATAAAAAAGTGGTTTTTCTAAACATTAAATATAAAGATTTGAAGTACATTTTATATAATTATCAAATTAAAACATTCAGTTTTTTTTTTATTTATAAATTTGGCTTTAATTAAACAATTGATTTTTTTACTTAAGTTAATTAATATATGTATAAAGTTAAGAAAGATATCAATATGTAAATAATAATATAGTGAAATTCAAATGTGAGCAAATCGGCCCAATCAAAGCAACTAGTTTCCCAGGATGGACCACTGTCTTTTAAGAATTTTCTTAAGAACAATTTATGTAAAAGTACTATTTTTTTAATATATTTATCAAATATTATGTAAGTTTTGCATCTAACAAAATATATCAATAATATTATGTAAAATTGAATAATTTTGGTATTTAATATAAATATTTATTGCAATAGTCACATGTATACAAACAGAATGAATGTTATCATAGGCATATCCACCTGAGTTATCTAATATTTTTATAAAGAATCTATAAAGACCAATAGTATTAAACATATCGTTTATGATGATATGAATCTTCGTGTTCTTTGCATTAGTTTTCACATTTTCTTTCATTGAATAATCGCATGTTATATTTGGAAAAAGGGTGCAGAGTTTTGAATAAAGCAAAAAAAAAATCTTGATTGAAATAAATCCGGGAAAAGGTTGGGAAGCTCCGTACAAAAACAAAGTGAAAATACAATGTGCGTAAATCGGTCCAATCAAAACTTCTAGTTTTCCAGAATGGACCACTGTCTATCTTTTAATACATTTATCAAATATTATAAAAGAATATTAATAATACTACAAGATATAAAATTGAATATTGTATACAAGTAAAATAAATTTTATAATAGGTATTTTCACCTGAGTTTTCCAAGTTATTTTTATAAAGTTTAATAGTATTAAACTTATCGTTTATGATGATATCAATCCTCGTCTACTTGGCATTAGTTTTCTGAATAATCGCATGTTCCAGTTGGAATAAGGTCGAAGAGGGGTTAAAAAAACTTGATTGAAATAGATCCGGAAAAAGTTGGGAAGGTTCACATAAAAACAAATTGAAAATAAAATGTACCTAAATCGGTCCAATCAAACCAACTAGTCTTACAGGATGGACCACTGTAATTCTGCAATTTTATTACGTACAAGAAACTATAAAGTTTAACAGTATTAAACATATCGTTTATGATGATATCAATCATCGTGTACTTTGCATTAGTTATCTCATTTGCTTTCAATGGATAATCGCGTGTTCCAGTTGGAAAAAGAGCGAAGGGGAGTTAAAAAACTTGATTGAAATAGATCCGGAAAAAGGTTGGGAAGCGCTGCGCTAAGATATTACAATCCGTAACATATCGTAGGCATTCTATGGGGGATGTAATTTCGGCCACCATCCAATGGGGGGTCGTCCGTACACTCACATATATCTATTTATATGTGTGTTTGTGTGTGTATGTGAGAGTATGTATATACGCACACATTTATATGTAACCCCGGTCCAATCGATGCGAATTATTCATTTCAACGACCGGCAATAAAATCGGAAGAGGAGAAGGCCGCCGCCTCCACCCACTCCGCAGTCCAATAACTCCGCGCCCTCCGGAACGACGAAAAATATGAATTATGCGGTTGGCGTGCCGCAAGAGAATAAATACATTTCGTATGTGCGGCGATCCGCGTTCGCGCGATAATCGCCCGCTTTAGTAAATTAAACACCAGTTCTGCAAATGCATCGGATCCGGGGTGTACATATTTAATGACCTTAATGAATACAGTGCGGTGCGCAATAGTTGTAACGCTTACGGGAAGGGGGAGTGAGGAAACAAATCCAATCTCCCCCTTCTTTTTGCTGCTGCTGCTTCTGCATAGTGTATTAGAGGTTGAGGATGAAGTGGAGGACCGATAAATTGTAATCGAACAAGTTCCGGGGAGTAACCACCTCTTCTTCTTAATGAATGAACAGGGAGAGAAGACTATAAATAGGCATGTGCATCGGAATCCTTTAATGATCCGCATCAATCTCGTCGCGCAACCAACCCTCAAGAAGCGCGACTTCATCCCTTTCGGCGACGACCGCATTGTTACGCATGTACCAATTGTGCGCTCGAGGATTAAGCGTCGCCGAGTTTCCAGCTTTTCCAAATTAAACCGTGACAAGACGGAAAGGGAGAAAATGAGATAGAATGAGAGAGAGAGAGAGATGTATAGAAGGGACGGGATCCGACGTGGCGGAAATATGACTGTTGCAGTTTACATTTTCCAATCCATTTCTCCATCGCTGCTCGTCCATTCTTTTAAGGGGTTTCCTTTGTCAATTTAATTCGCATGAAGGCGCGTGCATCTTACGGACGCATTCCGCAATACAATGGAAGGAAACCAGAATGCATGCATATACATCATGCGAGCTTCTTGCGGCAGCCTCAGGAGAAAAAAATAAGGAAACTAGACTGGCATATCTACATCGAGAATAAGTAACTCCAGTGTCGGAAACTGGTTGGATGTGATGCATTACATGGACGTGTCTGAAAACACAAAGCTAAAATTATTTCATAGTCTTCACATTCACTACAAGTTTCATCTAAAAATATAAGAAATAATAACGTACAATATTGATTTATAAAAGATAAAATGGGTATATCAATTTAAAGTCTCAATATTTATAATTAATGCAAACTCTTGAGTTTAACTAAGGCTGAATGAATTTATACTAAAGTACAATTGGTAAAAAAGTGAAAATAAAATATATCGGTCCAATGACTACTTTTTTCACACTATTTCTTTTACAAGTTTCTTAAGTACAATTTAAGTAAAAGTACTAACTTCTTATTTGCTCTCTCTTTTAGACTCTTTTTCTTAACTTACATCAATTTGATTTATAGAAACTTCTTGTTTTATAATTGAAAAAAAAAACAAAGCTAAAATTATTTCATTCACTACTATTTTTCTCTTATATAATTGAAGATGGAATAGTTTTATTAATTTGAAGTCTCAATATTAACAATTAAATCAAGCACTTCAGTTTATTATCTTCTTAAGGCTGAATACAGTTGTATTAAAGCAGATAATAGAAGAAACTTAAATGAATTAAGTTATAATTGGTAAAAAAAAGACAAAATAAATATGCAACTTTTTCACAAGTTAGACCACTATTTATTTTACAAGTTACTGAAATAAAACTACTAATTTGCTCCACATAAAATACAAAACTACATATTGTTTATTGTTATTACTTTTCTTGTTCAAAACTAAATGATTTTCCTTTCTTGATTATTATTCTTTAACACACGTTAATTAAATTTTTAGAAACTTCTTCTTTTATAAGTTCAATCCTACTTAGGAAACTACTAATGGTTCAATCTAAGCAACTTTTACTAATAAATGAAAGTAAATAGATGTACTTTAATAATACAATTTGCAGTATAATTACGATCAGTTCTGTGAAATGAAATATAATAAATATTAGTACGTATCTTTTGTGATGAGACATTTGAGAAATTGAAGACAGTTTGAGAAATGCTGGTGCATCAGATAAATGGAAGACGGATTGCGGGGAAATTCTAATGTGTGTGCTCTTTGCAGGTTTTGATAGTTTTCGGTGGAAATGATGCAATGGCCGGAAATACCGATAATGATGGACGTGGGGTGGTGGTAAAAAGGAGGAAGAGGATGAGAAAGAGGCGCGAGTATGACGTATCGGTAATGGATGGGATTAGTTGTGTGCGAGCTGGGGGCGCGAAAGGGCGATTTTTCTTTATTAATTTTCCGGTAGGACAGATCGAGAAAGAGGATCCGACGATACGCGTGAGTTGAAGAGAGAGGACGATAGCACAGGGACAAATGGGGGCCATTCAGTCATCGTCCGAGCGCTGTTTGTTATTTTCACTTTCTAAATGCGTTACAGGCAGGAAAACAAATGGACCAACCCTGTTTTTATTTTCCTCTCCCTCTCATATATACATGTACACATCCATCCTCGAATTTCCACTCACTTTTCTGTATGTTACTGTTGTTGCACAAAAAAAAATTAACAAAAACAAACAAAAATTGTTGTTGTTCACTCTATTGTTTATTTTGCTCGACGCCGCGAACAATTTGCCAACACATTTTTCGCACCTACGCGCCTAAAATTTGCATAAGCAAGATTTATTGTTTTCATTATTTGCATGGAACAAACGCTCGATGATTAGCAACAAAACAAAAATGCGAAAACATGTTTTCGCCTTTCGTTCTAATAATACGATTTCTATGCAAATATGTTTATCTTTTAATTTATTGAATTAGAATTTTCCATGTATCACTCACCGCAAATATATTGTACACACTTTATTAACTTTCAACAATTATATTTCTATAGCAAACGAGTATTAATAAATACATTAAACAGATTGCATTATGTATTTTCTAATAATTTGAATGTAGTTAGATTCCCATTAATAACTAATAATTAATGAGAATTTTATAACAAATATTAACATAATAATATTTAATTTTTCATTACTTACATCTTTGAAATTACTATTTTATGATGTAAATGTGTAGAATTTATGATGTATGTAGTAAATTTTTAATAAATTTTATTAAAAAATGTTCACATTAATGAACAGATTGTGAATAAAATTACACGACATAAAAAAATGAAACGTTTTGATTGATTTATAATTCAATATATAAGAAATCTTCTAAAATAATTATTTTACATTGCATTTTTAACATTTTGAAATGACAACAACAAAAAAAACTAAAATAATAAATATATAATTATTATTTGTTAATAGGCAATACATTTTATTTGATATTAAAGAAACAAATTCGCGTTTCTATTAAGTGTTGCATTGAATTTGTCGTTTTTTAATATATTATTGAAATTGATTTTATCAAAAAATGAATTGATGTGATTCATTATTTATGGTGATAGGTTTTTAATATGTTTAAGTTACATGTAATTAAAATAAACAGTCTTCGGTTTATTTCAATTAAAATATAATTCAATTATAGAAATTTTTACCAAACTTAAAATTAAATAGTTGATGAATTGTTAATGATTTAATTTTATAAGTAATTTATATAGAAAGTTTTTAGTTGATTTTTAATGAAATTGTTAAAAATCTACTATTTGTTGGACACTTCTGTTAAAGTGGTCATCTACTACACCACAGATTCCTTAGTTACTTGAAATTTAATTCCAAATATAATTGGGAATACCGAATAAGTGATTTCTTTCATTGTGTTTTCGTATGACTTAATAATTTTATTCACAATGTGTTCATTAAAGTGAGCATTAAGTAAAATTAAGATCGTGGTTGATATTAAATGGATAAGCTTTCCCGGCGGATAGTTACCATTATGATGATTACTTAGTAGATTTAGTATATAGATTTATATACTAAATCTAGGCTGAAGAGTTGTAGCCTATTTGTGGTTTCACTGTTGTCGAGTAGGGCAATAGCCAGAACATTAGTATGTGACTCCAATCTATCTTGGTATCTACTACTAAATGTTGCTAATGTATCCTCGCACCCCACCATTGGATACCATACGTCCATACTGGTTTCAGAATTACTTTGTATATCATCATCATCCATATCAGTACTTTATTTTCCACTGATAATTACGACCTTTTTCCTAGAAGCCAATAGAGTTTTCTAAACTTTATTTCTAATTGCTCCCTCTTAGCCTGAATGTGATCTTTCCAGGTGAGTCTTCTGTCCAAATTGTATGCCTGGTCCATTAAGTCTTACAGTTGGACAGGTGTCTTTCTTTAGCGTGAACGTAATATGCACGGATTTCAATTCGTTAACTGCTATTATCCATTTATTTTAGGCCATTATTGTAGCTTATCTAAATTTTCCTGTAGATATTCAGATGTAACTGCTGGATTCTCATCTGATGCCAAGATTGCTGTATCATCAGCAAATGTAGTAATCGCAGTATTACTAATTTTAGGAATTTTTGTCGTGTCTATAAGATAAAGCAGTCCTAAAACACTTCTCTGCGGCACCCCTGATTTTATTTTCCAATTATTTAAACATGTTAAAATCAATTTTAATTAATTAACAAACTCATTTATATCGTTATATAATTTGTATTTTCTCGAGTGATGTTAAAAAAACAATGTTTGAAATAAGTATCTTGCAAACAAATTTTTTTTATTATTTTTTTTTTGGTAGAAATTATGTTTAAATTTATATAATATATTTTTATAATTAATTATGAAACTTACTTATTTAATTTGTATTTGTTGAACGATCTTAAAGAAGGTTGAAAAGCAATGATGTAATTTAAATTTTTATCTGCTTTTGTACAAATGTAAGTTAATATATTTTTATTCCAAACATTTTAAAATCATATATTTACTTATTTTCTTCAATGATATACAAGAAAAAGTTAAGGAAAAAGCGAAAATTGTGTGGAATTGTTTAATATAATTACACTTGAAATTGGCTTTAATAAGTGAAATTCTGTGAATGTATGGATCAAAATGTACTTTTCCTATAATTTAATAACTTACAAAGTAATGTTCACAGTGAAAATAGTGTTTCAATTAAATCTAGTTGAAGTAGTGAAGGTAAATTGGTTATAAAATATTATGTATGTTACAAAGTTCATGTATATATTGGGAATAGGTTTAGGGACGCGGCGCATCCACCACGCGGAATGTAGGTGTTTTCGGTGGAAGTTTAAGGTAAGTTGTGTAAATTGTGGATGCTTACGGATATAAACCGAGTCTTCGGCGTCGGAGAAAAGCCGCTCTTTCGTGAGAAGGAGAAGGAGGAAGAATAAAATAAAGAAGTATAGATAAATGTGTGTGTATGTGTGTATTAAAAGAAGCTTCGAATGCACTTAGGGAATTGTGCCGTTAAAATGTACACGATCACGGAGAAAACTTTAAAAGCTCGCGCGCAGCGCAATAACGATAAGACCAATTTTCTTTTTCCAACTTGGAATATATAAGTCTGCGCCAACTTCATATGTGTGTGCATGTATATGTGAGTGAGCGAATATGTGTGTGTGTGTATATGAAGTGGAAGGAAATGGCTGTGGAAGTGGAAAGGGCGAAGAAGTGAAGCTGTAAGGAAGAGGGAAGTACGCGAAAATAAAAAGAAGAGAATAGAAGGAGAAGGAAGAGAATAAATATAAAGGAGGTAATTGAATACAGAGGTGACTAAAAGGCTCATTCCACTTTCATGCGACGTTCGAGCCGCGTCCTTATTACAACCAACGCCGCCGCCGCCGCCACCTTTTTCACCTCCTCTCTTCCTTCTCCTTCTCACCCATACTTATTACATAAGTGCATTTAATATTTATCTCTCTTTCTCTTTCTCTCTTTCATATTCTCCTTTTCTCGCTCGAAATGAGACCGGAATTCTTTTAAGTACGGAATAAACCCTTCAACATACGACCGCATTAACGGCTCTGAGGGGTGAGCATTACTGTTTTTAATAGAAAAATTTCTCTCCGTCGCTTTATCACACTCAGCGCGCATTGCACTGCTTTCATATCGTATTTCTTATTATTTCATATCGGGCGAAATGAAAGGACAAAGTCGACAAAGAAAAAAAAGTAATAAATAAGTAAGCAAATAGACGTCTGCATATTGAAATCTTTACTCGCTCAAATGGAAATCACATTTTCATTTCCGCATAAATCAAATACAAATCTTGCAGAAGAACAAACAATTATTTAATATAAATCTACATCATAATTATTTATAAAGAAAAAAAAGTGGACAATTTAATTGTTTAATCAACTCAAAGAAATACATGTATTTTTGTTGTAAAATTTTAATAATCATTTATATTTTGTACTTGAAGAAAGAGGTAAATACTATATTTATCCAAATTAGGGCAAAAATTAATTGTATTAATCAAAATTGATGCTTTTTCTATCATTTAAGAATTTATAAAACTGAAGAACATAAAATTATAAAGTAATTATTTAAATATAAAGTATATAATATATTTTTTTTTCATAAATTTACAATTTATAAGTCATAGTTTTATAAAAATTAATGATTATAATATTTTAAATAAATTGGATATAATTTTGTAGAAAAATTAAACAGGGAGATGAAATTATGTAGATATATAATAATGTATTTTTCTGACTATAAGACGTACCTTTTTTACATAGAAAAATGAACTCAAATTTTGTATTTTTTTTTTAATAAATCGTCTTTAAATTGGAAACTAAAACAAAAAAGACCGAGATCGTGAGGTTTAAACTAAATGTGATAAATTGTGCAAAATAATATGAAAATAGAACAGAAGAAAGACATTTTGGTCCACCACCAACAGAGAAAATGGTTTGAGGATAGAGAAAACAAGAGGAACAATAAAAACTGCTAAGTAAATATAAGAAAACATTCCGTTTGCACTTAGAAAAATGGACTTAAATTGTCTTACACAATTTTTTCATAAATCTATTTGAAATATGCCTATATATTTTTTTTTTCTTATAAATATTGTTAAGTATTTTGAAATAATTGATTCATTCAATGATTTTCACTTCTAATATTTCACCAGTATCCATATTTTTATATAAAACTTAAACAGATTATTCTACTTAATAAAGTTAATTTACCTGTTAGAATTATTTGTAAAAGAAATGAAAAGTTTGGTCAAATATGGAATTTAAATACATAAAACTTATTGCTTATATTAAATACTCACATTTTGCCATTATTAAAAAAATTATACTTAAAAAAGAAAGTGTAGCATTAGTTCAAATGAGCAAATAAAAAAATATTGTCAAAACATGGAAAAGTTGAGCATTAATTACATTAGATATTTTATTGTTATATTTTCTATTTTGCTTGTTAATTTTGTACTTTTACAACGTTCACTTTATTTATGTATATGCTAGGATAATATTTAATGTATTGAAACATTTAATAAACATAAACATGTTTTGGTGATAAATTTTTAATGCTTTGAAAGGGTATTCATTATGCATTTGTATTGAGACACAACTTATGCATTTCAATGAGATTATTTTTATATATTAGTATATGGATTTTATAAAGAGTTTGCAAAGAGAAAATTTAGTTAAATATTTATATGATCTCTTGCAATTTTTATTTTTAGAGAAAGAAATATATTAATTTGTTTCATTTATTTACATTTTATAAGAAAAACGTAACGTAATTAGCTTATTTTTCATAAATAGAGAAATGTTATGCTTTTTCCAATATACTGTTTGAAACCGCACTAATCGAGACACTAAGTATATACATAATTATAAAGATTCTGTTCATTTAATATTTAGTTGCTTCGAAATGTTCAAACCGGACTATAGTGAATCGAAGCCGCACTGTGCGAGGTAATTTTTGATAGTAGTAGTGTTGTTTGAAAAACTGATTAACTAAAGTGCTTTGACTTTTGAGTACAATATAAAATTACTTAGTCCAAAAAAATACTGCAAATCAATAAATATAAATCACAAGATTTGATTTGAAGTAAGTTTTATTTCCTTTCAACTTTGTATGTTTTCTGCAGCAAACATTTTTTTTTGTTGAGACTAAAGTTTGAACGTTTCAAGATTTAGTACTCTCCAAACCGTTGAACCAGAAACACCACAAAAATGTATATGAATTATTATAATTTCAACGACGGTCGGTCATCGGGGAGTGCCTCAAACAAAGACGAATTGTTGTATAAACATCAGAAATGCACAACCAGCAAGAAGACGAATACGCGGAGGGAACGCAGAACGATGAGGGTGATCAAGGACACGAGGCAGAGATCCGAACGCGAATTCAATGCGATCCTTCGTAAAACGATGGAGGAACCGAGGAAGTTACGTCGTCAGATCGCCATTAACAAATTGCAGACGGATCCGAGAGAATTGTACAACTTTGAACAACCTGAATTGAGGACTAAGCGACTGTATTTGGGCGACGATATAAAAGTAGATGTGGCGTGTTGGAGCAGCGGTCCCAGTGCAAGAAGATCTTTATGTTTCGATGAACATACACCTGGCACATCCTCATCACACGAATCCGTTCAAAACCATCCATGGGATGGTTACAATGATATATGATCCCTGTTTCCTTTTCTTTTATTTTTTAAATAAAACTAATATAAACTGAATAAAATCAAAGCTTTATTGTTTCTTAATGCAATATTCAATCAACGTCACGAAATCTTTGGAGCAAAGTCTCGTGGGAGCAATGCAAACTTTTCTCTTCCATTGTTCTTCCACCCTCCTCTGTGTGATCTTCGATTACAGAAATCCAAATAATATTCGCATCAACATCCTCATTATTCTTGTAATATTTCACGTTTGCTGTCGTCCCTAACCAACTTTTCATGATCTTATTATTATATTTGGAAATAAGGGTTGAAGCGTCTCCACTTGCTTCAACCATTATTTCAAATGCATGTATGTGCACGTGTGTATATATATATACTAAACATCTTCAAAGTTTTTTTCCATTTCCAGCATTAATATCGGAGCGACCTCGTGTTTGAACGCAACACAAAAAGATACTTCTTCTTTGAGAACTTTTTTTTTCCTTCAGACCGAAAACTTTAATATAGTCTTTTATTAATAAACGATTCTGTTTTATTTGATATTTGCCTTTCCCCTAGAGTGAATCAAGGAAGTTCTATATTTGGGAAGTCTTTTTAACGAAAGTTAAACAACGCGTGTCACTGACACAACATGAATGAGGAAAACCCAAACTTTGACAAGTTGATATTATTTCATAGAAATGATGATTTGCTGTAGTAATGAGTATAGAATTAATATTATAACTTGGGTATAAAACAAACAGGAACCACAAACAAATACGTAATGATTTACATCAGAGTAATTGTAATGATTTTTAATTAAATTTTTACACATCTTAAACTCTTGAGACAAAATAAGAAATAAAACCAAGTGAATTTTCACTAAGATTCTGAAAACTAATAGAAATAAGAAAATTTATTATTTAGAATGAGAACTCATGAAAATTTGATTAAAAGTTGAATATATTTTCGTAGAAATAATACTTTTAAATATTTCTTTGTTATTTGACATAATTGTTTACACGTATTTAAAATCTTGAAGAATAATATTAAGTATAACTTATCTTTTGTTGATTTTTTGGAACTAATTGAAGCAAAGAAGAAGCAAATCCCTTTCTACATTTACGTATGAAGAATTGTTATAAAAATTGTCATAAAATTCATTGTATTTAAGATTCGTCTTACCATTTTAGTCAAGCTTATCTCTGGCACGCTTCTAGCACCTTCGTCAAGCTTTTGTGCTGCGATGAATTATTATAACCGTAAAATTTGTAGCGTTGCAAAATTTACTCTTTTGCTTTTAAAAATGTGTTCAAAATATTATGAAAACGTTACAAATTATATAGAAATAATCGTATTATTTAGTATAATAATCAAAAGAAATTATATTGATTGTAATTTAATTGTGAAATATCTTATAAATACAGAAAACACTGCTATTTTTAATTAATGAAATTATATGAAGATCCATAAATATATTTAATTTGTTAGTTTTGTTTTAAGTTGCTGAAAATTATGAAAGAAACTACATTTATGATTGAAAGCTTTTTATGTTATTATATAAAAATTAGAGTAGTATTTTTCAAGGAATTCATCATTTCATCACGATTGGCATATAATTACATGAAAAATATCTGATGTATAACATATTACTATTCTACTGTTCTATATCTCTTTTGTACTTTAAACACGTAACAAATGTAGAAGGAAAGCGTGTTAAAAGTTGTTACATTATGAATAAGTAAAGCTTCTTGGTATTAAACAGTAGCAAACAATCTGTTTGCAATATCTACAAATTTGTCCTAAATTCTTGAATAAAAAAAATAATTCTAAATTTGAAATGCTCTGCTTCTTCAGATGCTGCCGCCTTTTTTGTGTGCAAAGATTGACGTGTTTATGTTACTGGAAGTTGTTGTTTTTCTAGTAATACAAGAGCAATATTTTCTATATTTTTTTTCCTGTTCACCTTTTTCGAGTGTGCCTTCCTTATTGTAATTTACAACTGACAATATTGGAAATATCCTTACCGAATCTGACACAATCTGCGGAGTTTTATGCTGACCCTATTCCGTGGTCCAATAAAATGTTAGGTTTCGGTTTCCCTTCTGGTTTGCCTTTTGCCATCGAATGGTCAGCACCGGTAGCACAGGAAGTGCAGTAGTAGCACAGTCATAAACTCAGACCTAAAAACTTATAGAATTAAGAAATTTCATTATTAAGAATGAGATCTCAAGGAAATTTGATGAAATATTGAATATATTTTCGTAGAAATAATAGTTTAAAATATTTCTTTGTTTCATAAATTTTTCTTTGTTATTTGAACCTGAAATAATTGATTTTGTTTTGCAGGCACATATTTACAATCTTGAAGGATAATATTGACTATAACTTATCTTTTGTTGATTTTTTTTAAACTTATTGAAGCAAATCCTTTTCTACAATTAACTATGTAGAATTGCCATAAAGTCGTTCAGAAATTTATTGTATTTAAGATTCGTCTTACCATTTTAGTCAAGTTTATCTCTGGCACGCTTTTCCATACCTTCTTTACGTATTTGTGCTGCGAAGAATTTTTATAACCGTAAAATTTGTAGCGTGACAAAATTTACTCTTTTTTTTTTAAATGTGTTCAAAATATTATGAAAACTTTACAAATTATATAGAAATAATAATCGTATTATTTTGTGAAATTACAAAAAAAATTATATTTACACTAAATTAATTAATTGTGAAATATCGTATCAATACAGAAAATACTTCAATTTTTAATTAATGAAATTATATAAATATCCGGAAATGTATTTCATTTACTACTTTTTATAAATTACTGAAAATTATGAAAGAAACTACATTTAAGATTTAAAGTTTTTTATGTTATTAATTGTAAATTTATTAAATTGACTACAAATATTTTCTTTAAAGAAATTTTCATTAAAACTATTTTTATTAGAATATAAATATATAAAAAATATCTTATGTATAACATATTTGTAATAACTAATTACTATTCTACTGTTCTATTTCTCATTTGTACTTTAAACACGTAACAAATGTAGAAGGAAAGCGTGTTAAAAGTTGTTACATTATGAATAAGTCAAGCTTCTTGGTATTAAAGAGTAGAAAACAATCTGATTAAAATATCTACAAAGTTGTCCTAAATTCTTGAATAAAAGAAAATATTTCTAAATTTGAAATGCTCTGCTTCTTTAGATGCTGCCGCCTTTTTTGTGTGCGAAGATTGACGTGTTTATGTTACTGGAAGTTGTTGTTGTCCAGTAATACAAGGGCAATATTTTCTATATTTTTTTTTTCCTGTTCCTTTTTACTTCAACTTTTCGACGAAAACATCTCTTCGAGTGTGCCTTCCCTTTTGTAATTTACAACTGGCAATATTGGAAGGTTCCTTACCGAATCTGACACAATCTGCGGAGTTTTATGATGACCCAATTCAGTGGTCTAATAAAATGTAAGGTTTCGGTTTCCCTTCTGGTTTGCCTTTTGCCACCGAACGGTCAGCACCGGTAGTAGCACAGTCATAAAGTCGGACCTACCACTAATTTACAGCACCCCGTCATATAATAATTGTGTCAGAGCGAATATTAGAAAGTCGAAATACCAAATTTTACGGACGGATTTATGGATGGGACTAAAATTAAAATTTTGTAATTAGAAAAATAGGCGAGCAATCCGTCATAGTGATTAATAGATTTTGTTAATCGCTGGATGAGAATATGCGGTTTAATTGAGTCCGCGTTTTTTCTCTTTTCGTCATTCGCGTTTTTTGTTTTTGCGTGATTTAATGCTATGTGCGTTTGTGTTTTGTTTGTTTTTTATTTTTTTGGGGGGTGGCGGTGGATGGATGACGTTGAGGGGATGATTTTGGGGGGCGGCAGACGGCGGCCATGAATGAGTAAAGGGTCGGAAGGGTCGCGACCCTTGCGAGTCGAGGGGGGTGGCGGGGCTTTTGGTTTTGGGGGGCGGCAAGGGCCAGCACATACAGCCACGAGCGGCGGCGGCGGCTGCTGCTGCTGCTCCAACAAATATCATGAATTGTTTATCACTTAATCAGACCGGCGGATACTGGGGGTGGCCTAAAGAGAAACAGAACAAGAATGGAACTCAACGGAACGGAAACATTTTTCAAATCGAAACCATTATGCGCTCGAACAAAGCCCGATTGTCGAAACTGCAATCAAATTATTACATCGACGGACTCTTATCAATAATAATGATGATACCTGCAGCAACAATGGCAGTTATGTAACGTTCAAGCGTGCGTCTGTAACCCTGACAATTCCATATGTACACATGTCCCAAACTACTGTTTTCAGGTATTATTTCTACTAAAACACTAAAATGTCCATCCTAATGCTCCAAATCTACAATCAGTTAGTTTTGATAACTACTTTGATATGATTCACTGTATGCCACTTCACAAAATTCATTTCGAGAATTCCGAATGACGTTTCTGTAATTTCTTGACGTTTCCAATCAAAATAATTATGATCATACCAGCAGCAACATTGACAGTTATGTAATATTTATGAATGCACATATGTTCCAAACTTCAATTGTCAAGTATTGTTTCTACTAAAATATTAAAATATCCATCCCAAGGCTCCAAATCTACATTCAGTTAGTTTTAATAACTATTTTGTGACGATTTAATAGATTCACTGCATGCCACGTAACCAAATTCGTTTCAAGAATTGCAAATGACGTTACCAATCAAAATAATAATGATGATACCAGCAGCAACAATGACAGTTATGTAACATTCATGACATAAATAACATAAATGACAGTTATGTTACATTCAAGCGTGCATCTGCCATACTGACAATTCCACATAGACACATTTGGCAAACTTCAATTTTTAAGTATTATTTGTACCAAAACATTAAAATTTCCATCCCAAGGCTCCAAATCTACATTGCGTTACTTTTATTAACTATTTTGTAATGATTAAATAGATTCACTGCATGCCACGTCACCAAATTCGTTTCGAGAATTCCAAATGACATTTCTATTATTTCTTGACGTTTACAATCAAAATAACTTTGATGATAACAATTCCATATGCACATATGTACCAACTATATTTTTTAAGTATTACATTAAAATGTTCATCCTAATAGTCCAAATCTACTTTTAGTTAGTTTTATAAAGTATTTTGTAATGATTCAATAAATTGGTTCACTGCAATTCCAAATGAAATTTCTGTAATTTCTTGACGTTTCTAATCAAAATAATTATGATGAAACCAGCAGTAACATTGACAGTTATGTAACATTTACTCATGCACACATGTCCCAAACTTCAATTCTCAAGTATTGTTTCTTCTAAAATATTAAAATTTTCATTCCAAGGCTCCAAATCTACATTCAATTACTTTTATTAACTATTTTGTAATGATTAAATAGATTCACTGCATGTCACGTCACCAAATTCGTTTCGAGAATTCCAAATGACGTTTCTGTCATTACTTGACGTTTCCAATCAAAACAATTATGATGATAGCGGCAGCAACAATGACAGTTATGTAAAATATAACAATTCCATATGCACATATGTCCCAACTACAATTTCCAAGTATTATTTCTACAAAAAAAAACATTAAAATGTTAGATTTGTACTATTGGGATGAAAATAGTACAAATATACTTTCAGTTAGTTTTATAAAGTATTTTGTACTGATTCAATAGATTCGTTCAATGCATGCCACATCACCAAATTCCAAATGACATTCCTGTCATATCTTGACGTTTCCAATCAAAATACATGCATAACATTATACCAACTGATTATACTTCAAATTCAATATCGTTCTATCAGACATAGATTACATCCAAAATAACATTGTTATCCGATATTTGAATGCAAAAGAAAGCAAAACTTTTTAATCAAGTCAATGTGTAATAACGGCAACGTTCGTGGAATCACTGCAGAACTTTTGCTACTGTACTTATTATACTCTTCGACGGAGCTCTCATCTCATGACTGATTGATTGGTCCCGAACCCTCCGCTCTTAGCTAATCCGGATAATTGGAAATCCGCTTTTCACATACACACTGCACAACAAAAAGCCCCCCATTTTCCGTTCCATCAAGGCAAAAAAAAAATTGAAGAGAGAGTGAAAATAAATACAGGGCAACAGTAAATGGAAGCATTTTAGCGAAGATTACTTCACATCTATATAAATTTAAAAAAAACCAATTGAAGTCCGGCGCTAAATTATTGGTTGTTCGTTAATTTATGTAGGCATTCAACAGTGCGTTGTTTTATAGCCAGCTTTGATGTTGAGTCTTTTCAATTCGACATCAAAAGGTAGAAAACATTGTGAATAACATTCATTTACAAATTTGTAGAATTACTTTGAACATATCTAATTTTGTTAAGTGACTCTTTTTCTGTTTGAACATAAAATTTCAGAAATCACATTTTTTATTCTAGTCTTAATCAGAAAATCTACTCGTTAAATACAAATAGACACGTATTTCAGAAACCATCTGAAATTAATACTTTTGAATGATGTTAAAATTCTGAAGTAGTATTTTTTTATATAAACATGAATTTTCGAAATCTACTGATTGATAAAATTATCAATGAAAAAACAAATTTAACGTTAAATCCGAATTTTTCACAATTTTTATTTAAACAAATGTGTTTATAAATTCAAAGAAATGTTCATTGTTATTATTGTAATATTGTTTCATGCAAGAACAAACTTAAATTGGTATTGAAATTGACGCTTCTCGTGTTTCCTTGAGGACTATGATCATTTGATAATAAAAGTTGCATGTGTGGATTTAGTTTCGTTCACTTCGACTCGCCTTGTTTCGAGTAAATTGAGTTCTTCTGAAAGACAGTGCGATGCAATCATTGGATCCGTTGCTAGAAGTATTGCAATATCATCAGACACTGTTTTTCCATTATTGTTTGTAGAAGAAATATTCGATATGTGTGTATGTGAATAAGGAATAATACAAACAGTGACAAAATCAATACAGTTTCTTAAAGAATAATTGCATTTAACATCTAGTAGTGTAATTTATAAACTGTCCTTCGTATCTAAAAAATGGTATAATTGGGTTTGAAAACTGAAAATAAAGGTAATTTTTCAAAGCAAATCGTAGGAAGGAGAGTGTTCGTAATTAATGCAAAGTTGTGCGACGTCGGTTCCTCTTCGTTTGCTAGGGTAGGCGGATGGTCCCAAAGGGGGTTGTGTTGTTGCGATTGTAAATTCAAATGGTGCTCCGCCCGTTCGCGGTTTCTGGACGTGCCAAAGTGTCGCAAAACCGTCGCCAAATGTATGCACGACGTCTACACGACACGCAGCAGACGTGGAAAGCAACTGCGGAAGTAGAAAAAAAAACGAACAAGTAGAAGAAGAGACAGAAAAGTATAAGAAATAAAGAAGAAAAAAAAACAATCTATATGATAACGCGACCGGAATTACGTAACCGATTCTGCGGGGGAGGCGAACAGACACCGAATTTCCATCGTCTGGTTGTGGAGGGTGGTTTTGGTGGTTGGAAGGATGAGGAGGGGTCGCGTGAGATGGGCGGAATCGATGAATCAAAAGAAGCAGAAAAAAATTAGATGATATCCATGGATGGGACGGACTTTATTGCTTCTATTTGCAACGGATTAGTTTCCGAAAACGCCCTTTACGTTTCGTTGGACTGTATGATTTGCATGGACAAACGGCCCTTAGCTGATATCTCCAGTTATGGTAATTACTACAACAGTTGTATCTATTTGTTAAGAGGTTTCATTCTCAAGTAGTCATCGATCGAGAGGTCCTTTGAATTCAAATAGGTCATTTGTCACATGCTGACAGCTGTCAATTCGCGATCCATTAAAAATTTAATGCGACCCAATTTTGGATGGCAACACACAGGTTGAGAAACTCTGGTCTACATAAGAATGCGATGAGTTCGAATCTCATAACAAAATTTTAAATATCTATTGAATTCGATTAGCATCAAAAGCATTGTAGAAATAGATTTGTAATTAATATAAACATAATAATTTGAAAAAAAAGAGAAAAATTGAAAGTGTTTATTAATCATTATTATTATTAAAGAGATTAACTCTGATAGTAGAGTAGTTATTAAATGTTTTTACTAGATTTACATAAGAATTTCTTCTCGTGTGTATAGTGGGTTGCCTACAACTAAACTTATATGTAAGAATTCCCATTCAATTAATCATGATTATTGAGGAATACAAGATGTATATTAATTATACAATAAATTAATAACAATATTTGTGTATTACCTTTAATAAATGCATTTATTTGCACATGAAATTGTAACAATTATAAATTAAATTTTTGGAAGAAATTGCGTTTATTGTATTAAAGTTTCTTAGATTTATTTAGTTTTTGTTAAGTAAATAATTACTTTTGATAGATACATATGTTTTTCATTACAGACAAATCCCGACGCTTGAAATCCCGTCTATCTCAAAATACCCACTACCATAATCCTCACAATTAAAATCCCGACTATATCTAAATCCCGACTATATCTAAATCCCGACTACCATAAAAATGTTATTGTAGAAATTTATAATAATAAAAGACACTGTCGGGATTTCGATATAGTCGGGATTTCAAATGTCGTGATTTTGAGCCAGCCGGTTTCGATACACCCGGGATTTCGATGGTCGGGCTTGCGATTGCCACCGTTTAAGTAACATACTTAAGTGCAATTGCGGTTGCATATAATAAACATATCATAAGTGAATTAATATATGTTACTAAGAAGTGAAAACCCCCAGGAAGGAAGAAGAAGATATGTTACTAAAAACAATAATTTTCAAACTAAATCTTTGTAAATATAATACATTTCCATGTATTTTTATTAATTATTTTAGACTTTTAACATTTGCATATGAAATAAATAAAGAACATTTAGAAATATGTAACTTGTTGATAAATTATTTATTTTTTGATCATATTATTTGTAAAATAGATGGAATAATTGTGAATGTTTTGCGTTTTCGTCTCATTAAATTTTAATAATAATCAAAAGCGTTTATGAAAAATAAAATGTTACATGACATGAACACACGGGTTAATTAAAACTCAAACAAACATATTGATTTTGATTTGTTTTAATCAAATGAAATAGAAGGGAAAATACCGCAAATAATTGGTAACAAAAATATATAAACATTGAAATGAATCCGGATGAAGTTTGAACGCTTTCGAATACTGAAATGTACGGAATCTCTTCGACGACATATAAATCCGAGGGATCAGAGAGAGGTGCATAAATATTTCCCTCGGTTAAAGACAAAGAGTGCATTTCGCTCTCGCTGCTCGGCAGCAATTCAACGTTTGGTCCTCGTTTGACGCGCTCTACAAATTGTCGGAAGCAGATGGATTTAACGAGATCAAAGCGGCCGGGAATCATCATCACTCCACTTATGTTAATTAAGTCGGGCAGCGCCAAAGAAATCCTCGCACCGCGTATGCTTGTAGATTTGATAGAAGTAGTCACTTGACAAAATGCAATTACACTTGTATCTCATTGCAACTTCACTAAATAAGTAACTTCATTTATTTTATTAGTTTAATTTACACATTTTATTTATAAGTAATAATGCAAAATCTTTAATTAAATATCGAAATGTATATACTATTTCTTCATTAGAAAATATATACATTTACTAGATAATGTGTTCAAGCATTATTTGTCAAATCACCTCTAATTATAAGTAATTACAATTAATACTCAAGATCAATTAATTCTTGTTGTCAGGACAATCTTCAATTAATAAAGGTTCTTTATTTAAATTTTTGTATTCATCTTCATTCGGGACAAATGGTCACTATTTTTTTTATAATTTCATTTACTATTGATATTTTAAGATTTAATTTTTAAGTCAAGTTCTAAGATGCTTTAGTGTAAAAGAAGTTGCATACATTAAGTAATCCAATATACTTATGTAATAATGATAAATTGAGTAAAATAATAATAAAGTTTCCAATTCCATAAAAATATGTTTGCCCATAAGTAATTTCCAGTTTTCTAATTGATTTGTTAAAATAAATTTACTAAATTATAGTCTACTATTATTTTCATCCATTTGTTTAACTTTTATAACTTGTAAATATAATTTTTAATAACTTGATAATCTATAAAGTACTATTAATTTTGAATTAATAAAGATTCATTTTTATAGTTATTTAAATTTTTATATGGGACTAAAGGTCATTATTTTTTTTTATAATATTACTAGTTTATTATTATTTATCATAGTTTACATATCAAGAGTTTCTTCAAGTATTGATACTTCAAGATTTAAAGTTTAAGTCAAGTCCTAAGATGCTTTAATGTAAAAGAAGTTGCATATATTAAATAGTCCAAAAGTGATTTAAATCCAATTCCATAAAAATTAATTTGTTAAAATAAATTTACTAAATTATAGTCTACTTTCATCCAGAATTCATAAACGGTACCAGTCACCTATCCATTTGTTTAACTTTTATAACTGTCAAAGGTTTTAATATAGTTATAATGATATATACTTAAGTGTTACTTTTGAAGCTTTTACAATTTCACAGGTAAGTTTTATAACTTGTAAATATAATTTTTAATGATTTGCTAATGTATAAAGTACTAATCTGTCTTTAAATATTGTAAAATTAATAATAACATTAGTAATAATTTTAAATATGAGGTGTCATAAATTAATTACTAATTAATTTATTGTCAATATATGAAACTTTGGGTTTAAGTGAAGATATTTCTTGGTTTCAATATAAAATTGGTACATTATTTATAAATTTGGTAATAAGTATGTCATCTATATTTAATGTAAAAGTTTAAGTTCTCAGTAGTAATTGAAAATACTCGGAATGTCTTTAACAACGTCGGTCAATAACTGTAATAAGAATAATCGAATTAAGGTAGTTCTCTTAATTAAATTACGTCGGGACGAAAATTATTTCTCGCTTCTTGCTCCACCGTCTGGTAGAAACTTGTGTGGTGAGGTTGAGTGCGGTCTCATCACAACCCCCAAATTTCGACCTAATCCCTTAATAACATCCATCCTTTCCTACCTGCCGAAGAATGAACCGCAGAGGAAACCGATCAATTTTATTACTTAATTATTATATGGAGGGTCCAAAATATTTTCGAAGCATGTGTAAACTTCCCGCCCAGCGTTGAAATCATCAACAAGAAAATCGAAATTAATATCGACGGAAAAAAAAAATGTAACGTTAAGGGTTCAGGTAACTGAACGACGACAAAGAAATGTCCTTGCGCGCACAGCAAACAAATGGGAATTGATTTTTCTTTTTAGAAGAAGAATAAAAAAAAGGGAAATGTTTGCTAACATGTTTCGGTGTCGTGTCGCGAAGAATAATCGAAGGGAATTAGTCAAAAAGATGCGTTCTGTGAAATCGCCACACGTGAGGTCCTTTTCTTTTGAAAAAGCGTTGCGTAACAACGGTGTTAAGTTAACAAAGATTTTCCGTTGTTTGTAATCTGTCTTCTGACGATAAGAGTTGGAGTGGAAGGTGAAAGGGCGTGCATCGAACGTCCAGATAAAACCGATGTTCCAACACAATTCGTGATTTTTTTTTTACCAAATTTTAAGTTACATTTATTCGTTATATAAACAGCAATTAAATTTGTATAATTTAACAATTACTTTGATTAATTACGCCACCAAATTAGTGCGCTAATCTCGAGCGTTCCTGCAGTTAATCAAGGGCTGATTTATAGTAGCCCTATTTTTCTCTCTCTTTTAGGAAATCGATTGGATTTTCGTATCGTAACATCCTTGTTAAAAAGCAAATAATAATTGAAAAAAGAAAACAAAATATTGACAATTGTTATCTGGTATTTGCGTTGATAATGTGTATTCTTCGCAACGCACACTCCTTTATTATTATATACATTTTTGTGAAATGTTCTCTGGGTGAATCAATGCAAATTTGCATAGAGTGCAGCTGCCTATGTCCCGGGAAATAGCATCAACGATTTTATCGGTTATTCCCTAACAAAATCCCCCAAAAAGTAAAAGTCTGCAGAAAGATAAAAAGAAGTTTTAACAGATAAAAGATTATTTCGCACGCTAAATTGTTTGGAATAAGCCAAGGCCGTTGTTCTTTTAAGCCAGGTACGCAAGTGCGCAACCCTTTCAGCTTTGGCTTTTCGTCCTCTACGATCACCGAAGAAGACTTTACGAAACGCATAATCGGCTTGCGTGCAAAAACGTGTACGGATTAAACCAGGTAAACGATTCGTTTTTAATTTACTCCTGAACAATGCGCGCACACATCGGCTCAGACTCTTTTCCTTCAGACGTTTATTTTTGAGTAGGGTATTTTTTCTTCTCTTCTCATCTCTCTGGTCACTTGTTTTGATGGACTGCTTTTCCCTGAATACTAATTACGGAAATATCTCGGGCTGTCAAAAGGCGAAATTAAAAATATTTTTGAGAAAAAAGAATAACACTCTCTTTTTTTTTCTTTTCTTTCTTTTGTTGGGTCGAAATGATGCCGAGGTGAAGAGAGGAGACACGTAGATTACAATATTTTGACGCGGGAATAATTCGTTTTTCGGGCTGAAATAATATTTAAGAAATTTTAATACCAAACACGTTCTTATAATACGTTAAAGGATGGAATATAACATGGACATATTTTTGATAAATAAAAATATTTGAGACACGTTGAGAAAACTCATCAAAATAATTTGATCTGAAATAATATTTAATTATTTTCTATCTTTTTATATAAAAAAAAGCGTTTTCATATCATAATATGAAAAAATGTAATAGTTGATTACAAAATAAATTATTTATATTTCAATTATATAAATTCCTACGGTGGCAATCGTAAGCCCGACAACCGAAATCCCGACGTTCGAAATCCCGACAGTGTCTTTTATTATTATAAATTTCTACAATAACTTTTCAATGGTAGTCGAGATTTTGATATAGTCGGGATTTCGAACGTCGGGATTTCAATAGACGGTCTTTCGGTTGTCTGGCTTGCAATATAGACCCAAATTCCTATACATTTTAATGAAAATTAAGAAAATAATTTAATCAAAAAAAAAAGTTTTAAAGCATGTTAAGATGAAAAAAAATGTAATTGTTGATGATCAATTGTAAAATATATTAATTACAGACAAATTCACGCAAATTTCTAAAATTTATTCAATTTAGGCTGAAATAATATTGATTTTCCAAAACGTACTTGTTTTAATAATACAGGAAAAGATATTATAAACTAAATTCACACATACAACCCACAATTAAAGTTTATATAAAACTCACCTACAAATTAAACATATGTACAACTTTTCATCTGCAATATTTAAACTATGTAAATTCATATTTATCTGTAAATTTACCTTAAATGTAACGCTTTTTTTAAAAATTGTAACCTTCTTTATGCCGAAAGAGCTAAGGCTTACAGAGGCTTGAATTTCGTTGACTTATTTAAAATTATGTATTATTACTTTATTGAAATAAATAACACTGAATTGTGTATTGTGTTTTCCTAGCTTATTAAGAAATTTATTATTTACAATTGAATATGATATGAATTTAATGAAAAATTGGATTATGGAATTATATAATTTGTAAATAAATCAGAACGTGATAATTCTAATCAAAGCAAGTAGTTTCGATATGATTTATTAGGACTTGTATGTTTATCAATGCAATTAGAAGTTATCAAAGTTGTTACTTGAACTTTGACTATAACAGCTTTCACTCTTTAACAAAGTAATATTTCATTCAATTTTTGTTTACTTTATAAAAAAAATACTGTTTTACATTTAAATTATTATGTAAATATTTAATAATTTTAGCTTAAAATAATTTAAATAATAATTAATTTATAACATTGAATTTATTATCAATTATTTTAAGTTCTTCTAAAAATTTTACGTTTTCTCTTTTTTTTTTCAAAAGAAATAATTGGAAATAATATTACAGAGTTTAATATTAAAAAAAATAGTTTTTTTAATAACGTTATACTCTTTTAGTTTGTGAATTGTTAAAATAACAATTTACGTATGAATAATAACTGGTTACGTAAAGTTTAATATCTGGATGCGAAACGCTGTATTATTTCATGGAAGTAAAACATTCATGATGAGTATTGTTTACTTTTAATTAAAATTTACATTTCGTTAGAAATGTGGAATTTATGATTTCAAACAGTATAAAGTGTGTACAATTCTACATTTATTTATTTTGCAGAGTTGAAGTAATTATTTTTATTGTTTGTTGTTGAAATGTGTGTGGTCGATAATGAGAAATCAATGATTGGAAAGTTAGAATTAAGTATCTAGTTTAGTAATGTAGATTTAATGATTGCAAATGTTTATTTTAATGTAATATATTATTGAGTGTTAAGGCACTTGGAATTATGTTTAATTCTACATAGTCTAGCTTATTGTTTTCTAGGTGTAAGACTACTTGAGTATTATGATTGGTAATGTAAAATTAATGATGTAGAAGTGTTATTTTCGGTATCTGCATATATTTTTTTTATGGTGTGTTGAAACTGGAGGAGTTGCAAAGTCTCTGGTATAAATGTTCCCTAAAAATATGACCGCTTGACCGAGTATTGTGCATTTCGTGCAAAGGGCCGGATGGTTTGATTTATGGTGTGTCCTTTTGTTCGAGCTTAGTGTGGGACCGTACTGTGCTGCCCCTCGGCAAGTCGACGGTCCTCTTGGAAAGTCTGCACGTGGCATGCGCGCTTCTACCACAAGAAGTTGTTGCTGCGCTGGCTTGTATAACACCGCAGTAGCGCTCGTAGAAAGATTCAGTGTTGCGTCGGCTGTCGTTATGGTCACTACGTGCTTAGACCTGGACTCGAGCAGCTGAGAAATATGTGTCGTGACTGAGAAAACACCAAGTTGACTTTGCTCCCCCTTTTTTTTTTCATTTACAAACTAAAGAGAAAAAATTATAAGGGTTTCGGATTTGAAGTAGAGCGACGATGTGCGGCATTTAATACGGACCATAAATGTTTTGAAATTTGAAAAGTTCAGTGGATTTTTTTTTCGTTTGTTTCGGTTTTACGTTTTCGTTGATTTTGCTTTTCGGTGTAAAAGTTAAGCAAAAACTAAAAAATATAAAAATGTGGCGCTTCCTAGTGATGGGCGCTTTGGCGCTCTGCTCTTCGGTTGTGGCGCGATACGACGGGCCGGAGCAGTGCTCTTGGCTACCGGATAACAACGATACGAGCGTCTCCAGACTGGTGGTGTCTTGTAAACTCAGAACTCTCGACGGTAGCAGCGCTAATCTTAGCACTTTACCAGTGGAAGGCACTTCAAGACTTAGGATCTCGTGTAGCGACGACTTGTTCTTCGAAAGCGCTTTACCCACGGCCGCAATCCAGCGACTCCACGACCTGCAGGATTTGAGAGTGGAGAATTGCAAAGTGTTAACTCTTGAGCCTAACGCGTTCGTCGGTTTGACTAATATGAAGAAGATCGCGATAAACACTTTCAATTGGCGTATGGGAAAGAGTTTGGAGATGAGCGGCTCAAGTTTTACTGGATTGAAAGAATTGCAAGTGCTTAATTTGGGCGACAACAATATGAGGGCTTTACCGGAAGGCGTATTCTGCCCACTGGTCAATCTGCAAACGCTGAACCTGACAAGGAACAGAATCCGGAACGCCGATCGCCTCGGGTTCGGCGACGGTCAGTCGCGTATGTCCATCTGCTCCAGCAGCGATCTGCAGATCCTCGACCTCTCCTACAACGACCTGCAATCTCTCTCCGACACCGCCGGCTTCTCTCGCCTGAGGCGTCTGCAGCAATTGGACCTGAAGTACAACAACATCGGCGAGATCTCCGGCGAAACGTTGACCGGACTTGTTTCATTGCGCGTCTTGAATTTGGCGAACAACAAGATCGAGATGCTGCCGCAGGGAATGTTCTCTGGCTCGAGGGAATTGCGCGAACTCCATCTGCAGAACAACTCGCTTTTCTCTCTGGCGAAGGGGCTCTTCCACAGACTCGAACAACTCCTGGTGCTCGACCTCTCTGGTAACCAATTGACCAGCGGACACGTCGACGCCGGCACCTTCACCGGTTTAATCCGATTGATCGTTCTCAATTTGTCTCACAACGCGCTCACCCGCATCGACGGGCGCACCTTCAAAGACATCTATTTCCTACAAATCCTGAATTTGAGGAACAACTCCATCGGTTTCATCGAGGACAACGCCTTCTTGTCGCTTTACAACTTGCACACGCTGAACCTGGCCGAGAATCGTCTCAACACCATCGCTCCGCATCTCTTCAACGGACTCTTCGTGCTTAGTAAATTAACACTTAACAACAACCTTATCGTGAACATCGACTCGCGCGCGTTCCATAACTGCTCCGCGCTTAAAGAGCTCGATCTGAGCTCCAACGAATTGGAGGAAGTTCCCGATGCAATCCAAGAGCTGACTTTCCTGAAAACTCTCGATTTGGGAGAGAATCAGATCACCAACTTCAAGAACGGCACCTTCAGAAATCTCAACCAGCTGACGGGATTGCGAATGATCGACAACAAAATTGGCAATTTGACGAAAGGTATGTTCTGGGATTTGCCCAGTCTGCAAGTGCTGAATTTGGCTAAGAACAAAGTGCAAGGCATTGAACGCGGAACTTTCGATCGTAATCCTCAGATTGAGGCTATAAGACTTGATGAAAATTATTTAACTGATATAAACGGAGTTTTCGCGACATTGGCGAGTCTTCTTTGGCTTAATCTCTCCGGAAATCATTTGGTTTGGTTCGATTACGCGTTCATCCCGATAAATTTAAAATGGTTGGACATCCACAGTAATTTCATCGAGCATCTCGCTAACTACTATAAAATCCAAGATGATATTCACGTGAAGACTTTGGATGCCAGCCACAACAGGATCAGCGAAATATCAGCACTTTCCATCCCCAACAGCGTGGAGCTTTTATTCATTAACAATAATTTCATCAAGTCCGTGAAAGCGAATACGTTTTTGGATAAGAGCAGCCTGACGCGTGTCGATATGTATTCTAACGACCTGGTGAATTTGGATCTGAACGCGCTGCGTTTGGCTCACGTCCCGGAGAACCGCACTCTTCCAGAAATCTACTTGGGTGGAAATCCTTTCCACTGCGATTGCACAATGGAATGGCTGCAGCGTATCAACAGCATGAATGCAACTCGTCAATATCCGAAAGTCATGGACTTGGACAACGTAATGTGCCGTATGACGCATTCCCGTGGGATGACACACATGCCTTTGGCGAGGGCGAAATCGAGCGATTTCCTCTGTCGTTACGAAACTCACTGCTTCGCACTCTGCCATTGCTGCGATTTTGATGCTTGCGACTGCGAGATGACCTGTCCGAATAACTGCAGCTGCTACCATGATCAGACTTGGAATACGAATGTTGTTGATTGCTCCGGGCAAAACGCAATTGAGATCCCGCATCGCATTCCCATGGACGCGACGGAAGTGTATTTGGATGGTAACGAGTTCAAGGAGCTGCAGAATCACGTTTTCATCGGGAGGAAGAACATGAGAGTTTTGTACGTGAATGGTAGCGCTGTGGAGAGCATCCAGAATCGCACGTTCAACGGGTTGAACGCGCTTGAAATTCTGCACATGGAGGATAACAGGATCGCAAAATTGAAGGGATACGAGTTCGAGCACCTGGCGCACCTGAAGGAGCTGTATCTGCAGAACAACGTAATTTCTTACATTGGCAATCAAACGTTGACTCCGCTCAGATCATTGGAGATTCTGCGTCTGGATGGAAACAAGCTGATCGTTTATCCCGTTTGGCAGCTGTCCGCGAACGCGCATTTGACGGAGGTGACGTTGGGTAACAACCAGTGGTCCTGCCGCTGCAAATTCCTGCAGGAATTGACGTCCTGGGTGGCGGACAATGCGGCCAAAGTGATTGATAGTGCGGACATTATGTGCTACAACATGGACTCGAAACCGCCGCAGCGACGCGAGCTGGACTTCAACAGTACGGCCTGCAGTGACTATTACGCGAGCATCGACAGCATGCTCGTCTCCGATTACCTGCCGATGGCCGTGATCACCCTCTGCGTGCTCGTCTTGCTGATCGTCGTGCTCGTTTTGTTCTTCGTGTTCCGCGATACGGTTCGCGTGTGGCTGTACTCTAGGTACGGTGTGAGGTTGTGCAGTTTCCGGGCGGCCAAGCAGTTCGAGGACAGGGACAAACTCTACGACAGTTTCGTGTGCTACAGCCCGAAGGACGAGGAGATGGTCGTGCAGTCTTTGGCCACCGAGCTCGAGTCCGGATTCCAGCTGTGTCTGCACTACAGGGATCTGCCGCACGCCGCTTACCTGCAGCATGCTGCGCCTGCCGTCCTCGAAGCCGCTGAAGCCAGTCGTCGTCTCATCATCGTTCTCACCAGGAATTTCCTGCAGACAGAATGGTCTAGGTTCGAGCTGCGACAGGCGCTGCACGAAGCGCTCAAAGGCCGCGTCTTCAAGCTGATCATCATAGAACAGTGCCCGTTGCCCGAAGCTGAGTTGGACCCTGAGCTCAGGCCCTATCTTAAAACAAGTCACAGGATTCGTTTGGGAGAGAAACGCTTTTGGGAGAAACTCAAGTACGCCATGCCCACGGTGGAGCCGCGCGGCAAGATCAACGCCAACTACAGAAAGAACATCAACAATTACACAATGGAGACGCGCTCGGTCGTGGTGAACGGCGGTGCTACGCACGGTCACGTCCACGGACACGGAACACACCCGTACCCAGAAAAATTCAAGGCACCTGCGCCACCATCGCCGCAGCTCTACCCACCACCTGCATACTCTGTCGGTAGCCTCGGTGGACACGACGGTGATGAAGCCAATTACTCTTCGGCGACGACGGCCACTCCATCGCCTCGTCCGGCGCGGAGGATCGCCGGTCCTGGCGTCCAGATGAACCAGCAGGAGCCACGGCCTCTGTCCGATCACATCTACTCTAGCATAGATTCCGATTACAGCACCTTAGAACGTGGAGGTGGAGGCGGTGGCTCCGGAAGACGCGGTCCCCCATGGAGGCCGCAGCCGCACATGATGATGCAATCTGGGGGAACCGCCGGCCAGGCCTACCTCGTGTGATAAACCTATTTTTTGACTGATTAGATATGTATAAATAATTACTATAAACTATATTGATTATAAAAAAAAAACATACTTAACTTCTTCGTAAGCAAAGAAAAATGAAGACTTAATAATTAAAAGATAAAAAAAATGAGAAGCCGTGTATAATGACGAAAGAGAGAGAATCTTCAGTTCCAATGTATTATTACGAAATGCATATATTATATATATATATAAATAAATAAATAATTTCCTTTTTGTACATTTCCTTTTGTATATAGAATATATTTATTTCTGTTTAATTATTATTTTTGTATTATTTTGTGTATATTTTTTACAAGTTGAAAGACGAATAATAAAAATAAATGTGAAAATATTTAAAATCATACATACTTTTCTTTCATTCTTTTTTCCTCCACAATTTCAGGATAACTTTCAGCAGATTACAAATATTAATTGATTAAAAAAAAACCAAAAATGGCAATCAAATTAACTGTAACTAATGAAAAATGGTAAGACAATTTTTTTAAATAATTCATCACAATAAGTTACTAAGCGAATCACACATTAATTGCAAATTTAAATATATTCATTTTTATTCTTTATTTTTTTGGAATTATCATCAAACATCAAAATTGTAATATAATTGAAATTGAACTAAAATATTAACCACTTTTAAATAGAATTTATATTTTATTAAACATTCTAATATTTTTAATGATATTGGTCCAAAAAAAAAGTTTTTTTTAAATTGAAGCTGTATGTGGGAAGTGAAGAGATCGTTATTCATTATTTGATCGGAAATTGCAATCTAAACAAATTTCAGGTAAGAGAAAGAGGTTCGGTAATCTCGGGCCATCATCGTGATCATCACCTCGAACGCCCATTTCAGGATTTACGAGTTGAAAATTACAATTAAAAATTGTGTGTAAATAAATAAATACAGCGGAGAGAGAGAGAGAGAGAGAGAAATGAGTGAACGAATGCGAGAGTTGAAGAGGGAAAGAGATTAAGTTGATGGTTTTGTTTGGGTTCAGCCAAAGGAGTGTAGTAGTATTTATAATATAAAAGTGGCCGTGATAGGGATCGGTAAATTATCTTTCGGTGCTCGCCGAGTACGAAAATAATGTATTCATGACTTTTAATAAAGCCGGGCTTTTTCAAAAGAGAGCGAGAGAAGAGGACGGCGAGCAAAAGGGGAGCAACGAGCGACGAAGAAGTAGAGGATGCGGATGAAGAGGTGGACGAATACGAGAGGAAGAGAGGGGTCTCACCCTCCTCGCGCTCTTCTGCAGCCGCCGCCGCCATCTGACATTCCGCCGTATAATAAATAATATGTTTATACAAACTGACAATATAATAAGTTGGCGGCGGGCCGAGGCTCGGCCCCGGCTCCGGTTTTTCTTTTTAATTACAAGTCCTTAATAAGCCTCAGCAATAATAAATGAAAACATATTCGCTCTCCTCTCCGAAGACTGCTTTGCTACACATATATATGTATATACTACATACATGCAGCGAGCAATGACTATGTAGATCGTGCCGAAGTCATCCCCTGTATCTGGCCAGGATCAACATCATTAAGGACGATGACGCGTCTCGCCTTTGTGCTAGACCACTTAGCGCATGTAATCCAAAGGACAATGGACACCTCTCTCTCTCTAACTATCTCGTTCCCTATCTCCTCGTACACAGTGCACACCTTCATTTCGCGACCAATAAACCACTTTTTACTACAAACAACTAATTACATCTTAAATCACGTTATTTAGAATTCAAGAACGTCAATACGTAGTATTAAACTCACCTCATATTATCTATTTACATCGCATTATCAGCATTAACACAGCTGTCTTTTTTTTCTGTCTCCTAATTGACCATCAACAATGAAGTACTTCAGTTCCATTAATTAAACTCAAATTACAAAAGTATCAACCAATCAACTACTAGTCTCTACGAACTTTCTTAAGGAATCTTAAAATACATTCATAAAAAGTTATTAAATGTGTTTGGTTTTCAGCTACACATAAAATTAAGCAAAATTTATAAGAATCTTCTATTAACATCGAATTGACAAAGGATCCCATTTAAATACTAGTCTCTGCACACGTTGTTTAACTTTCATAAGAAGTACAATATACAATATATTTTTGCTACCCAAAATTCGATAAATTAGATCGAGAAATGACAGCTGTCACATTAAAATGACAGCTGTCAAAGTACTGATTAATGGAAATGGGTTGAAATACAATACAAAACTAAAAAGGTTGAGAAACACTGCTATATATATATATATCATTAAACAAAATCTAAAACATTCTTATCTTATATAAAATGTATACTTCTGTAACAATTTTAATTATCAATAGAAATATTTATAAACTAATTAATGTCATCCGCGATTAAATTTTACTGTGAATCTGAGCGACGAATTTAAATCTTGCGTTCTAGGAGTGCAACAAACTAGTTTATTAGTTGGACGAAAAAAAAAGAAGAAACTAGTACGTTCCCTGCGGATCCTAACAGTACACACATACTTCATCCTTAATTCCGTAATTAATTAGCTAATGAGTTTCCCGGCCTGTTCTAACAACTAATTAAACCTTCTGAAGGAATTCATTAACAAAACCAAAAAGAATACCACATCCATTTTCCACTTCTCGGTATTTCCAATGTCAACCAAATCGATGATTCATTTAATCATATCGATTATATCACGCTTTTTTTTTCTTACTTTAATATTGGACAAAAACCAACAGAAATGAAACCTTGTTGAATACGTAATGATAAATTGTACGAAAATAAATAATTAGAATAAATTTTTATTATGTTTTTCCTTATTGCGTATAATTTTTTGTATACACATACACATGTAAGATTGTGTATGTATTTATAGAAGCTAAGAAAAATGAATATTTTATGCGTAAAACGTTATAATCTGATAATCCCAAGAAAAACTTTCTTGCGTTATAAAATATTCTGAAATTATACAACGTGAGGCTAACTTTTTATTTTTGTTGGACAGATATCTTCTTTTATTTTTTGATTTAATGTTTATACCGAATTATTAGTATTCTTTTGTAAGGTGTTAATTCGTGAAATGAATACTCATTTTCTATAAACGAAACGTAATACAGGTATCCCCCGACTTACGAACTATTTCCGTTTCAAAGGGTTGTTCGTAAGTCGAATTTGTTCGTAGGTCGAGGGAATTTTAATGGTTTTAGTGCTTTTTACTTTTATATATGTAAAAGTAGATTAAATTAAACAAAATACTTACTTATAAATACTTTTCAAAGTAGACATCACAATTATTTAATAAAAAAACGACAATAGAAAGAAATGCAACAAAACATACAAAATACATCTTCCAAAAATATTATATTTTATTAAAGAAATTATCAATTTTTGTTTGTACAGTTAATTTTTTTATCTATATATATAACAAGTTAGAGTTTTTAGGATTTTTTTCGTAAGTCGAGAATTCGTAAGTAGGAAATTCGTAAACTTGTTTGTATACCAAATTTTCATCTATTTTACTTTAAATCCCTTGTTTCATAAGTAATACCAATTGTGAATTGGTAAGACAAAAATTTGTAAATTGAATCTACAAAATAACATTTATTAAAATTTTTATAAAATTTTTGTTTTTGAAAATATTAATTAATAAAAAAACTTGTATGTAAATAATTATGATTTTTTTCAACTACTTTTCTTTAAAAACAATATGAAAAGAATACGCATAAAATTTTTAAAAAAAGTTCGTAAACCGAGACCTATAAACAAAAAAAATTGATAATCTTTCAACTTCTTTACTTAATGCCTTGTTTTATAAGTATTAATAATTGTAACACAAAAATTCGTAAAGCTAATATACAAAATAATATTAATTTTAAAAAAAGGTTGCTTATAATTAATTTTTTTTTAATTTGCAGGTTGTGAATAAAATAAAGATTACAAAAAAATATTTTTTTCAACTAATTTTCTTTAAACCCAAATATAAAAGTTCGTAAACCGAGACCTATAAACAAAACAATATTGATAATATGCAAATAAATGAAATTGCAAATTAAACGAACGGAATTAAAACAAAAAAAAAATACATATATGAAAATAAATGGAACAAACAAAAAATCGAAGAGAGAGTGAGCGAGGTGGAGCATTGATTGCAATCCGTCGCCCCCTCCCCCGAACACACACAAATCAAACGTTAAAATTTTAAACATTATGACAAATTGAAAGTCGCTTTGCCGCAATTACACAACAAGCTGTGCAAGTGACAGACCCGCATCAAAAAATTTAATTTTCAATAAATAACGCAACGCGCGCTATTTTTTCAAAAAAAAACCAACCCTCACCTCCACCAATTTCATCCCGTATTTTGCGTTTGTTTGCCCCCATCGACACGGATATTTAGTTTAAAAAAAATATAATTAAATTGTGTGTTTGTACCATTTCTTTTGTTGGTCTATTTTTTTATATCCCTTTTTACCGAATTGAATTGAAACTCTTGGCATATGAATTCAGAGCGCGTACTCCTTGTTGGAGGCAGATGTGTTGTTGTTGTTGGCTTGAGTCACCACCATTTTGAATAATGCTCATTTCGCCGTGTGTACGAAAAGCCGGACGTGAATCATTCCGCGGCACTTGTATTCCTCTCTGTACCTCCGAATAAACTCGTTGTTTGTATTTACGGAAACGCGAGGGTCGTGGAGAATCGGTGGCGTGATAGCAACCATCACACGCTTGCTTTATTATTATTTTTTTTTCGACCACGTCACCATAAAGAGCCACCATAAAACTGATAATATATAACGAAACTGGGAGTAATTACATTAATATGGTCAGAGTATTCGGGGGATTTTCTGTATGGAATACGTGCATTTTATTCCCCTGCAGCCTCAACAATAACTTGTCGCGAGGAGGATCCGGTGGATTATGTAATCTTGATCTTTCCAAGGGAGGGAGAATTTATTACGTGCGCACCTTTAGGAAATCTAAATTTCAGCTGACATTAGGGCCGGAAGGGCTACCGTAAACGACGTGACTAATTTTCAGAGAAGGAAGGAAAATAAAAACGGAAGCCAAATGGAAACTAACGTACACCTACGAATCATTATCATAAATTTTAGGTGGATGATAACGTGAAGATTCCACGAAACTAATTACATTATTCACAAAACGATAATTACTTTTAAACTTGATAAGAAATTAAAATAATTTTTATCCTTCAACTTTTTCATTAGATTATTTTAAGTAATTAATTAATACAGTTATTACTTAATCATCTTTTTTAATCTATTAATATTTAATTACATTATTTAGAGAAAATCTTGTCAAAAAAGCCTAGTTAATAAGAATTATTCTGATGATTTTATGTATTTATTTCACATTAGTTTAAATTTTATAATCTCAACTTGCAATATTTGTTTTTCCTAAATATTCTTAAAAAAATGTCAATATTTAACTTATTTCTCAACATTGATCTTAACTTGCATAAATTATTGCCTGCTGGATTTCAATTTTAGTATAAAATCATTTTAAAATAGTAAACTCAGCAATTCTATGTTGAAATTGACAAAAAATAAAACATATAAAGAAGAAAGGACATGAAATATGTTATTAGATGTAGAAGTTAAATGTGTTCCATGTGTGAAATATGGTAAAGCGAGGCATATGGTTTGCATTGGGTCAATGAGTGTGAAGGTTATAAATGGTCTGCAGGGAAGTCAAAATATTAGAAGAGATCTGTGAATGGAAAATACAAGTGGATATGCGAGATAATCAGCTGTTAAAGGAAGTCGAGAAAATAAATCTTTTCTTTGTGTATTTAACATTTAAAGTTTTATTAGTTTATTTGAAAGAAAGAAAAATAAAAATTTAATTACTTTTAAAGGATGAAATAACATAAGTTAACTTATTACTAAATTTATATGTATTTTTATATATTTTTTTTCGTTATTGAAATCAAAAATGTTCATATTTGTAGATTCATTAAATTAGATTACTAAAAACTGGATTTAATTAAGTATACGTATAGATATTTCCTGAATTCCGGAGAATTTAAATTGAAGTTATATAAATCAACTGTATAAGAAAGTCGTAATAAATTGATGCAATTGAGGAAAAGACACATTCCACTTGTAGAACTGTGAATACAAATTATAACTATCCGCTCTTCATTAAATAAAAACGCTTATTAATGATATAACGTTACTTTTTCAGTTTTTGCAAATGTCTGTGTTATTTTCTTTTTGTATATTCATCAAGTTTAAAACGTATTTGAAAGAAATGAGAAAATTATCCCAATTTTTTAAATTTGTTTCTGACTTTTTATAAGTTTAATTTTAATTAAGTTTTGTAATTAATTCAAATATTTAATTAAATATATATTGGGTTATTTTTAATGTGAATGTCTGTAAAAGGATTTATAAATCAATTACAAATTTTCATAAATTTGACTAATTTTAAAACAATTCAGTTTTCATAATAAATTTAAAATATTTTGCATTTTTCATCAGATTCTAACAAAATATTTGATTATTTCAACTAAAATCATTCAAGAAATACTAAAAATCATCATTAAAACGTATCAGAAGTAACACAAATTGTTGAAATTTTGTTTTCATCTATCAGTGAAACAAATTATAAAATGATAATGATTTTCCATTAAGCTTAAAACGTCTTTGAAAAAAAACATCCAAAAAAATTATCCCAATTTATTTATTTGTTTCTTACTTTTTTCACGTTCAATTTTAATTAAGTTATATACTTAATTTAAAAATGATTGTAATATTGTTATTGATAATAAAATGATTTATAAATGAATAAAAAAAGAAATTATTTATCAGTTTTTGTTAATTCAATAGACACATTTTCCTGTATCCAAATTGAAATTATATAAGAATGTGATAATAAACGTATGCAATTGAAGAAAAAAACGATATATTAGAATGTTGGAACCGTGAAAGGAGATGGTACATATCCGGTCTTCATTAAATTCTCGGTAATTGATTCGAAAACCGTTGCGTAACCTTCACGATATATTTATACACACGTTTCGAGTACGTACGTATACACTCATAAATAATTGCGTTTTCGAAGATTTTCGTGGTAGATTAATCTCGTAGTTTATTGCCTCTGAGTAGGAGGAGGATGAGGCAGCAGCAGCAGATATTCGGAACTTAATTAGCTTAGGAACGACGATTTCGTAATTAATTATTAGTTTTTCTATACAATAAATCGGTCTTTTCGTCGTTGCTGCATTAGAGGCAGTAGCGACTCGTAAAAGTTACTATTAATTGGCTCTTCATGACCACTCTCATACACGAGTCAACAGTAGAAGCAGAAGCAGCAGCAGCAACGGCGAGCACACGACTTATTTATTTTCGTTGCGTGTTCCACAGTTTATTTCTTTTTGATGCGGAGAGAGGATAATTGCAACTTTATTAAATTGAGGAAACGCCAGAAAGTTCTCTCTCTCTCTTCCTCTCACGCAAACATATACAATTTGTATATACTTTTATTTTTAATTTGCGTCTGGACATACATAATAAGTTTCGTTCGGTTTTTTGCTCTATCGTTTTGTTTCTCTTCTCCTTCTGATTCTTTCGTGCCATTAAGACTGGATTTTTTTTGAGTGCGCTTGATGGAGTTGGAGGTGTCGGGCTTCTCGCTTCTTCGGATGGTTCCATTGACGGATTCGAGGTGCGTGCCGTGCCGCGCGCGATCCAGATCGAAGGTGTACGTAGCTCCGAAATGCGGATGGAATTGCTGTTGTGAAATGTATAATTTCCAGATTGGTATGCTAATATGTTTGGTTTCGACTCGGCATATCGACGTACGGAGGCGCGCGCCTACATTTAAGTCGTGCACATGCGATGCATCTTCACATCCGAACATATACAAGTATACCAGTGTTTCTCAACTTGTTTTTATTTATCGTCATTTTTTGGTCATTTATCTGATTTTATTTTAAGTGAAGTTAGTTATCATCAAACCTTTCACAAATATTAAAAATCATATATAAAACGAATCACAACTGTAAAATAATCATGATTTACCTAAATTTGAGTAATTTTAAAACGTTTGAGCTTTTATTATAATTTTGAATTATTTTGCATTTTTATACTAAAAATCATCTATAAAACGTATTGTAACTATCACTAATTATTGAAATTTTGTTTTCAATTTATCAATGAAACAATTTGTAAAATAATGATTTTCCTAAATTTGACTAATTTTAAAACGTTTGAATTTCCAATATAATTTTGAATGATTTTGCATTTTTATACTAAAAATCATGTATAAATCATATCACAACTAACATTAATTATTGAAATTTTGTTTTTCTGAAAATCCTGAAGACAATTTGTTAATTTATCAATGAAACACATTATAAAATAGTAATGATTTTCTTAAATTTGACTATTTTTAAAACGTTTGCATTTTCATTATAATTTTGAATGATTTTGCATTTTTATACTAAAAATCATGTATAAATCATATCACAACTAACACTAATTATTGAAATTTTGTTTTCCTGAAAATCCTAAAGACAATTTGTTAATTTATCAATGAAACAATTTGTAAAATAATAATGATTTTCCTAAATTTGACTAATTTTAAAACGTTTGAATTTCCAATATAATTTTGAATGATTTTGCATTTTTATACTAAAAATCATGTATAAATCATATCACAACTAACATTAATTATTGAAATTGTGTTTTCCTGAAAATCCTGAAGACAATTTGTTAATTTATTAATCAAACACATTATAAAATAGTAATGATTTTCTTAAATTTGACTATTATTAAAACGTTTTCATTATAATTTTGAATGATTTTGCATTTTTATACTAAAAATCATGTATAAATCATATCACAACTAACACTAATTTGAAATTTTGTTTTCCTGAAAATCCTGAAGACAATTTGTTAATTGTAATGAAACAATTTGTAAAATAATAATGATTTATCTAAATTTGAGTAATTTTAAAACGTTTGAGTTATTTTTATAATTTTGAATGATTTTGCATTTTTATACTAAAAATCATGTATAAATCATATCACAACTAACACTAATTATTGAAATTTTGTTTTTCTGAAAATCCTGAAGACAAATTGTTAATTTATCAATGAAACAATTTGTAAAATAATAATGATTTTCCTAAATTTGAGTAATTTTAAAACGTTTGAGTTATTGTTATAATTTTGAATGATTTTGCCTATTTTATACTAAAAATCATCTATAAAACGTATCATAACTAACACTAATTATTGAAATTTTGTTTTCCTCAAAATCCTGAAGACAATTTGTTAAGTTATCAATGAAACAATTTGTAAAATAATAATGATTTTTCTAAATTTGAGTAATTTTAAAACGTTTGAGTTATTTTTATAATTTTGAATGATTTTGCCTTTTCTATACTAAAAATCATCTATAAAACGAACCACAACTGACACTAATTATCAAAATTTAAGTTTTACTTAAAAACCTAATGACAATTCATTAATTTATAAATCAAACAAAATGTAAAATAATAATGAATATCAAAAAAATTGACTAATTTTAAAACGTATCAGTTTTTATACTTATTTTAAATTATTTTGCATTTTTTCATCAAATATGTTCATCAAATTCTAACAAAATATTTTAATATTTCAACTAAATTTTTGATGTAATAAATCAAATTCCAAAATGATTTTCCTAAATTTGACTTATATTAAAAGAAAAAACAAATTGTACCAAAATTAATACCAAATATTTATCACGTGTGTACTTCTTTTCCAGATCTGTATACGAATTATTAATTTCAGCAAATATTTCTTAAATTTTCAAATAATGTCTGTTCTCTTGTATTGTCTATGATGTTAGTCAAAGTTAAGCATTGTACTTGGATTTGTGCAATTCTTGAATTGTGTCAGGATGTTTGATAGATGGTAAAAGATAATTAATGTTCTTCCATTTTTGGTGAGTTGGAAAGATCATATGCATGTACTTCTTTACAACTTTAGACCCACGTTCGGGATGACTGACTTATACGATTTGCGTTTTGTCATATTCATTGGTCTAATGACCGTCCCACGTCTCGGCTTCCTTCTGGACGTGGTCGAGACTTGGAGTATATGAGAGAGAGAGAAAGAAAAAGATCTCATTCCAAACTAGTTCTAAGGTCATTTAACCGCCGGCCAGGCGACTACCGACTGCTGCTGCTGCATGAATAAGATGAAGATGAAGAAGAATAAGAGGACGAAGAAGAACAACAACAACTCGATCGCCAATAATTATTTATTATTATTATTATTGACGTGGCGACGTGGACTCGTCGGCTTGAATTTCAATTTAACTGCGCGCCCGGTTTCTTCTTCTCTTTCTTCTCTCCACCTCCTCCTCCACCAACCATCATCCTTTCTACTCCTTCTTCATCTTCTCCTCCACCGCCGCCGCCTTTGGCTTCGCCATCCGCCGC
Source organism: Nicrophorus vespilloides (assembly GCF_001412225.1). NCBI lineage: Eukaryota > Metazoa > Arthropoda > Insecta > Coleoptera > Silphidae > Nicrophorus > Nicrophorus vespilloides. The sequence goes on from NW_017095478.1 coordinate 65,126, forward strand.
ATCAGCCCTCGAGAAGAGAGGGACCCCCAAAAAAGGAACTAGAGAAAGAAATGCCCGCAGATGATGATGATCACCCCCAGGCTCGATTTCTTAATTCCAAAAACGCGACTGCACAAAACCCCACGGACTAAGTAAGATGTTCTCTCCGAACGCACACACAAATACACACACACACACAAACAAACCGCTGATGCCGTTTGATTACTAATTCACATATGTGCGTTCTCTGTGGGCTCGTTGCTCGTAAATTCCTGCTGCACTCCGTTTTAAAATTCAAACACATTTCATTTGGATGCAAACCGAATGTTAATCGCGACAACTGAAGAAGAGAAGGACACAAAAAAAATAGAATTATTTTTCTTCAGAAGGTACGAGGGAATTAAATACGGAAAATATGCGGGATGGAGGAGTTCTATAGAACCGATCGAAAATTCATGTTGACGACTTCATCCGTGTCAATCACTTAGCGTTAATCCTTCCTGAATTTCTGTTAGGATTAAGTTCACATATAAAACCGCGCACGGTAATATTTGGTTATTCTCTACGCTTTTTATTTAAGGACTGAAGTTTGTTGCTCAAGAAAAACGAAAATCGTAAAAAATAAGCGCTAATTTGAATATTCATTATTACGTTTGAATAATTACATAAATCAGCATCCGTTTGTAGATGAAGCACGAGAGATTTTGGTGGAATAAAGTCATCAATGCAATGTAATAAATTCTTAACGTTCTTAATCCATTTAATTTCGTGAATAAAATTTGTAAACTTTATATCTTTATTACATTTATTTTTATTTAGTTTAAAATATCTTACATTTTTATGGGTTTAAGAAAATTATATGTACATAATTGAATATGTAAAATTTTATCATGAAAAAAATAAAAACTTTAGTGATATTTCTATTTCATTTTACTTTTACATAGAAATTTTTCAAACAAATTTATATGTCAAATCTATGAAGTAAATTTTAGGTTAGGTTCATTTTGGTTTTATTATTTTAGGTCAGGTTAATAAACTTTTCAAGTATTGTTCTTAAATAAGTAGACAATATTTACTAAATACATGAATACTTAAGTACAGATAAAGTTTACATTTATTAATCGTAGATTTTTTACTTTTTTTGTAATTTACTTATGAAATATAACGTTGTGTTTAGTTGGATTTAAAATAGTAACATGTTAGTGTAATATAATTACTTGTAATCACTAATTCTTACTTGATAAGTATGCTTTAAGTCTATTAACTCATAAGTAACTTGTTAAGTAGTTGTCAATAATCGTGTAAGGAATGTGAGAAGTGATGTGACTACTATAGCTTAATTTATATATCAGAATGTAATTGTATAAGTATAAGTACAGTTGGATCTAAAACAATTACACATAATTTTTATCTAATTCTGAAGTATTGTTTGAAATTAGTTTTAGACTTTGGTGATCAATTTCATAAGTATTTGTTCAAGGTACTTGTCAAGTCCAACATAATATGAAACAGTTTTTAAAACAATTACGTATTACTCCTAATTTGAAAGTATTCTTTGTAATTACTTTTTTGACAAGATGAAACTTCGGAAATGATATCTTTAACAAGTATTTGTACAAGGTACTAAAATCAAACGTTATGTGAATACAACTACGTATTACTCTTATCTAATTCCAAAGTATAGTTTGTAATTACTTTTTAGACTACAGGAAACTTTGGAAGTGACCACTTTTATAAGTATTTGTATAAGATACATGTCAAGTCGAATATAATATGAAGTAGTTTTTAAAACAATTACGTATTACTCTTAATTAGAAAGTTTTGTTTGTAATTACATTTTTGACAAGAGGAAACTTCGGAAATGATATCTTTCACAAGTATTTGTACAAGGTACTTGTCAAATCCAACATTATGTGAAAAACAATTACGTTTTACTCTTATCTAATTCCAAAGCTTTGGAAGTGATCATTTTCATAAGTATTTATACAAGGTACTTGTCAAGTCCAACATAATATGAAGTAGTTTTTAAATGAATTACATATTACTCCTAATTTGAAAGTATTGTTTGTAATTACTTTTTTGACAAAAGCAAACTTCGGCAATGATATCTTTCACAAGTACTTGTACAAGGTACTTGTTAAATCCAATGTTATGTGAAACACAATTACGTTTTACTCTTATCTAATTCCAAATCATTGTTTGTAATTACTTTCTAGACTACAGGAAACTTTGGAAGTGATCATTTTCATAAGTATTTATACAAGGTACTTGTCAAGTCCAACATAATATGAAGTAGTTTTTAAAACAATTACGTATTACTCCTAATTTGAAAGTATTATTTGTAATTACTTTTTTGACAAGAAGAAACTTCGGAAATGATATTTTTCACAAGTATTTGTAAAAAGTACTTGTCAAATCCAACGTTATGTCAAAAACAATTACGTTTTACTCTTATCTAATTCCAAAGCTTTGGAAGTAATCATTTTCATAAGTATTTATACAAGGTACTTGTCAAGTCCAACATAATATGAAGTAGTTTTTAAAACAATTACGTATTACTCCTAATTTGAAAGTATTGTTTGTAATTACATTTTTGACAAAAGCAAACTTCGGCAATGATATCTTTCACAAGTATTTGTACAAGGCACTTGGTAAATCCAACGTTATGTGAAACACAATTACGTTTTACTCTTATGTAATTCCAAATCATTGTTTGTAATTACTTTCTAGACTACAGGAAACTTTGGAAGTGATCATTTTCATAAGTATTTATACAAGGTACTTGTCAAGTCCAACATAATATGAAGTAGTTTTTAAAACAATTACGTATTACTCCTAATTTAAAAGTATTATTTGTAATTACTTTTTTGACAAGAGGAAACTTCTGAAATGATATTTTTCCCAAGTATTTGTACAATGTACTTGTTAAATTCAACGTTATGTGAAAAACAATTACACATAATTCTTATCTAATTCTGAAGTATTGTTTGTAATTACTTTTTAGACTACAGAAAACTTTGAAAGTGATCATTTTCATAAGTATTTGTACAAGGTGCTTGTCAAGCCCAACGTTATGTGAAAAACAATTACGTATTACTCTTATCTAATTTGAAAGCATTGTTTTTTAATTAGTCTACACGAAAACTTCAGGAGCGATCGCAATCTCGCATCGTCCGCTCTCCGTATGATGTAACACTTATATAAAAAAAAGAGAAGAGAATAAGCACACAAAACATGCCGGCATTTGAGAATGTCCGATGAGGTTAATTAAAAGATATTAATATCCGCGATAAAATATAATCGAGATGATGATAAAAGTGTCGGTTTCGTGTTGTTCCCTTTTGCGGGTCGTTCGGGTTTCTTTCTTGCCCCCTTCTGGCAGCGGCGGCGGCGGCAGAGGCGGCCGTTTTTTCTCTGGCAGAACGTGTGTTATGATATAGTTAATGTTTCGCAGCGAAAATAAGAGGAGCCGAACAATGGGCAATAAAACGCTATATGATATATCAAAGTGCGCTTCTATAGATAGAGTATGTGTGTTTCATTTTTTCCGCGCCCGTCTCGAAAAACAAAGTCGAAAAGAAACAAAACGAAGCGCGCGTATAGCGAGCGGACGGCGAAAAAAAAATGAGGACTGAAAACTGAAAGGAATAACAACAATAAAAAAAAGGATACAGGCATAGGCCTTATACATGTGCGAGAATGGGATGGAAATATAAAGGATGTAAGAGAGAAAGAGAGATGAATCTCGGAGCGGGATCTGCCCGTTGGGAATTCATAATAGATTCCTTCGCGATACATCGCGAAACGAAAATAAATCCAAATTGGAAATGTTTATTTCCTTAAAGCGACTTTTCATAAAGGAATTCCATAACTTTCGGTTTTTGTCTTTTTCCTCTCCCTACAGTCGAAGATACACGAACGAATACCAATTAGTTTTGCCATCAACAGACAGACATAATTAGGAGATCTTATGTATACGACTTTATATACGATATATATAATATACATATCTGGAAATCGAAATTTGAATAATGCGCTCCAATTCTTTTTCCTGCGCGCTACGAAGACAGGAAAAAGAAGCTTATTATATATGATTAGATCCAAGAATGCCGTCTATTTAGTTTGTTTTTTTTGGATCGACCGGTCGGTCTGCTTTTCGAGCACAATTTTTGTCGCCTTCTCTTGCAGTTGATATAAATTCTCTTTTTTTGATACACATTGAAAATTCATTTTAATTAAAACAAAATTTAGCAAAACTACAAACTTTTAAACGATGTCGGGATAAAATCCGACAAAATGTTATTCTATGTTTTGGTTTGTCAAGATTAGCAGTAAACTTTCAAATATTTGAATAATTTTATAAGTTTATAATAAATACTGCTATTATATGAAATAAAACAGTGTCGGTATAAATTTAGATATAATTGTAACAGTTTGGTACGAGTTTGGATATTGCTCAAAATTTGCTGTAAATTTCTAAATATTTAAATAATTTTATAAGTTTACAATAAGTAAACATTAATTAAGAAAAATGTAATAGTTTTCTTTAAAACAAAGTCGTCAATTCGTTTATAAGAATTTAAACAGTGTCGGTATAAAATTCGACATAATTGTAACCGGTGGCAATTGCAAGCCTGACCACCGAAATACCGTCAATCAAATTCCCGACGTTGGAAATGCCGACTGTATCGAAATCCCGACAACCATAATCCCGACTATATTAAAATACCAACAACCATAATCCCGACTATATCGAAAACGTCTACAATAACATTTTTAAATTATTCCGGAGCGTAGTGACCTTTATTAATAATAAATAATTTGGTACAGTCGGGATTATGTTTGTCGGGATTATGTTTGTCGGGATTATGGTTGTCGGGATTATGGTTGTCGTGATTCTGATACAGTCGGGATTTTGGTTGTAGAGATTTTGATATAATCGGGATTTTGATACAGTAATTTTATAAGTTTACATGACTTCTAGTAATATTATTTAACAAAAATATAACAGTATTAATTAAAACCAATTTGACAATTCATTTATATGAAATTAAAAAGTGTCGGTAAAAATTCCAACATAATTGTAACAGTTTTGTACGTGTAATTAGTCAAAATTTGCTATACATTTTGAAATATCTGCTATAATTTATAAGTTTGAAGTATTTTTATTAACATTAATTCAGAAAAATATAACAGAAATAATTAAAACACAGTTCATTTATAAGAAATTGAAAAGTGTCGGTATAAATTCCGATATAATTGTAACAGTTTTGTACGTGTTTTATTATTACTCAAAATTTGCTATATATTTCTAAATATTTGCTATAATTTATAAGTTTGCAGAATTTTTAATAACATTAATTAAGAAAAATACAACAGAATTAATTAAATTGTGTCATTTATGTGTAAATTATAACGAAAACCAAAAATCCGACATTATTTTAACAATTTTGCTCTTCTGTATATAAACTTCTTTATTTTCTTCAAAAAGTAAACTTTCATTATTTGTATTAAATTCTAATTATTAGGAAAGACCTTTGGGAAGTTTGGATAATGAATAGATGTTTGAAGCGGTAATTAGAGGTGTTTAGTAAATTAACACTTTGTCGGTACGGAGCGGGAAGTTTGTGTGTCGGGGCTTAAAATATAAATGCAACCCCGGTGCAAGGGGCGCCGTTTATCGTCGATTAATTTTAAGCCCTTCCGCCTGCCGGACATCGATCCGGCGTCGCGACGCTCTCACCGCTAATCCCGGATTCCTATGATCAAATCAAGAGCACACCATCATTTATTCGTATATTTTCGGTGGTGTCGCATTAGAGGTGATTAGGCGATGATTGATGGACGCGATTCGTTCCCGTTTCTGGATTTCTCGTTGCGCAACCATTCCACCGCGCTCGCAAACAATGGACACAATTCGCTTTCGTTGCGCAACTTAACTCTTTTAAATAGAAAACGCGTTGAGGACATTGAAAAAAACATAATAGTTTTATAAGCAAAAAAAAGTAATGAACAAAGAAAGTACAGCAACACCTGAAAATGAATTTTAATGACCATAAGATTAAATAAAATTGTAAAGAAAATCTATTGAAAGTCATTCTCAGAGTTAGTAAATTTACTTTTAATCCTGGTCACCCACTCAAGTACCATTAGCATTGCTTAACTCTCATAAACTATTAAGCAAACATCTTTCAAAATAACGAAAAATCATCCATTGTTTCAGATTAGAATTATCAGCTTCCGCTTTTGCCTTTTTTTTTTGCTAAAGCAAACAATGCAGACTTTGCTTCCTCTTTTAGCAAATTCTAAGAATAATACGAACCTTTTCATTCTAAATTCTATCATCTTTACCTGAATGTAACAAAAATGTAGTAGCTGTAAAATAGTATGACTAGACTAAAAATATATGTCAACTTAGTTCCTGTCCATTTTTTCATAGCTTCTTTATACAAAATTTGTACAGAATTTTTATTTGAACGCAAAAAACTAGTGAAAAAAATTGCAAATAAATGTAAATATTTTATATAAAATTAAATTTATTTTAAATTAATTTATATTTGAGATTGAATATAAAAACCGCAAAACTATTTTGGAAATAACGATAAATTTCAAGTTAATTCCATTTTTGAATTATTATCATTATAAATTGTAGAGATAAACTAAGATTTTTGATGAGAATAAAGTACAAAATAGTGTAATTAATTAATAAACAAAAAAAGTTTTAATTGAAATTGAACTGGATGAATAAAAATTGAAGATAATTCAAAGATGTTTGAAAGGTCAGAGCGGACGTGGTTTCTGGGTTAAATGAAGGAGAGCAACAGAACGAACGAAGTGTTATTAGTAGTAACTATAACGTTTTTTAATGGGAAACGAAAAATGTAGATGGAGAAAAGGCGTAATAATTATTTCCGGTTCTCTTACGTTCATACGCGACTTTGTAACTGTCGCTTCAAAACTCCAAACGACTTTAACAAACATTAATATGAAAAAGAAAATATAAATGCATTAAAAAAAATTGTAGTTGAGATCTTTCGCAAAATCGCTGAAAAGTTGTAATGATGGCGCAACTACCTGAAAAATAATGAGTTTAATTTTTCGAAAGCAAAAATGAACTCATTAATTCGTTACATTTCCTTTTGGCTGGTGTTGATTACATTTCGAGGGACGTGGAAAAATTAATTACAATTAGTAGAAAACGAGAATTCCGGACGGATGAATCACACGAGGAATGCGTTTGTGTGGTCTTTGTGGAAAGATTGAATGAGGGGAAACAGTAAGTAAGAAAGAAAAAAAGGGAGTTCGAGAAATATCGGACACGATTTCCTTTTGGACTGATTTGTTGGCCCAATAAATGAGTCGACACAGTGACTCATATATTTTTTTGGTGAAAGAGTCTGCAACAATTAACAATTCCGGATAATCCAAGGGTGGTCTTTGCTGAAGGAATGGTAACATTTCTCTATTCACATTACAATAATCGGTGTTGTTTTTAACGAAAATTATTTTTGCGAGTTGTTTATTTTGTGTGTGTTTTTCTATCGAGGGAAACTTGATGTGTATTACATTTCGATCGGACAAAGCTGCGTGCAAATGAAAAATAAACTTTGGCTCATTCCCCTTGCGCAAAAACCGAAAAGGGCCGATGTTGGTGTCTGTCTGTATGTATATATATACAAACATAGGAGTAAGGGTGGAACGAACGAGTGAGTAATTAATGGACGTTCAGTGAGAAATTTGCAATTTGCGCGAAGCGTGTAAAAATAATATTTAACCCTTTTGCAGTTCGTTGCAGGGGAAAGTCAGAAAACGTGGCTGACTGAGAAAGAAAGGGAGAAAGTACACAGAACAGAGAGAGAAGGAGAGAGCATGAAGGATTGAGTGAAAGAGAGAAGGCAGAGGAAGGAAGGCGATTCTGCTTTTAGATAATCGCTGTGCTCCTAAAGTACGTGCAACCCTTTTCAAGTTACGACTGTAAAGCTGCTTCCGTTTCCTCTCTCTCTCTTTCTCTATCCCTATTTTCTGGTTCCAAATTCGATTAGTTTTTAGCATGAAGATTCGTATTATTTCGCGTAATTTCAAGCGCATTCAACGGGATTCCCTTTATTGAAATAAATGTTACCTTAGATCTCCCAAAGAAACTTCCTTTTCGTGCATTTACATGAATCTTTTCATATTGAAACGTGCATAATTCGTATATAAAATAGAATATCCGTTTTGAAATATTTATAAAGTAAAAATTTGTACAGCAAAAGTTTTAAAGATTTCTTTAAAGATATAATTTTTATTTTTAGTAAATTCATGAATAAAAATTATATTTTAAATTTGGACTTCGAAAAATAAATAATTTGCAAGGTTTATCAAGTACTAATCTTTGTTCATAATATTTGAAAGAGATTGAAGTATCTAAGCAGTTTTATAGCAATGATTATTAATCATGTCAACTGACGTAAATGATCTTTTCTTAATGAACACGTCAAAGAGATCTTCATCAGAAATGACAGAACTGAAGCTAAAGGCAAGTTTGTGTAACTGTTTTGTAATTAACTATAAAATGACTAAGCTTTTTAGTAAAGGTAATTAAAATGTTCTTGAAGATTTCAACTTTTAAATATATAGCAAAGTTGTCAAAATCTATATCAATATAGTAGCTTTAGACAAAACAAATATTGTAACTAGTTGAGCCTTAAGTCAATGTTTGTTAATTCAGGATAAACATGACAACAAATATACATGTTATGAAGTTTGGTTATTAGACCAAATAATTAAAACAATACCTCGTATAGTCCGGTTTCGAACTGTTGTGTAAGTTCACTAATTAACTATCAAATTACTAAGCATTTTAGAAGAGGTAATTAAAATGTTCTTGAAGAATTCATCATTTCAATAACTAACAAAGTTGTGAAAAGAAGTTAAAAATCTATATCAATGCAGTAGCTTTTGGACAGAGCAAATAGTATAACTAGTTAAGACTTAAGTCAATATTTGGTAATCCTGGTTAAACATGACAACAAATATACCAATTCAATAACACTTCTTCAAAAACCTTCAGATCAAATTATTGTCTTTGTAAGTTAGTTAACGGTATTAAATAATTAAAGCAATACCTCGTATAGTCCGGTTTCAACCTATTGTGTAACCCTTCACTAATTAATTCTCAATTGGCTAAGCTTTATAGAAGAAGTAATTAAAATGTTCTTGAAGATTTCATCATTTCAGTAACTAACAAAGTTGTGAAAATAAGTTAAAAATATGTATCAATACAGTAGCTTTTGGACAGAACAAATAGTATAACTAGTTCAACCTTAAGTCAATATTTGGTAATCCTGGATAAACATAAAAACAAATATACCAATTCTATAACACTTCTTCTAATACCTTCAGATAAAATTATTGTCTTTGTAACTGCAATACCTCGTACAGTCCGGATTCGTTATTAATCGCTTCAAAACATTTAAATTATAATAAAAAAAACAAAAATTAGTATACTAAATTATTTTATCTTTTTATACAATAGTCTCTTTTACGGTTAGTTTTTATTCATTTTTAAAGACCTCGATTAGTCCGGTTACAATTGGCGCAACCAATTACCAGCACTATTGCAAATGGCAAACTATTTGTATTGATGATTTTCCAAGATACAGGAAGAGGATAACGTATTGTTATTACAAGTTAACAGTGGAACCGTTACTGACCCAAAAATATCCTTCATTTAGAGCAAGGTCGACGGTATTCAATTCCTACTGCAAATAAAGGATTTTTGGGTTGATTCGAGGAAACCATAGTTAATGGGAAGAAGACTAATGGTCTGGCCATCCCTTGGATTGGTTCCATCCAATTATCGAAGGCACACTTGTCGTGCGTCCATCGCAGAGAAAAGATTTCACGCCAAAAAAAAAGAAAAGCAGTTCGGTCATCCCGTTCCGGAGGGAGGATGGATGCTCTCGATTTAAGGGGGCGCGCGCGCGTTCCGTCCATAAATTAGAAAGCTGAAATAATATTGCAGCGCTTGTAAAAATCCCCGGACGCCCGAAGCCCTTTAAGCCAATTTATTGTGAAATTTTATGGCCTTATTGAAGCGCAATCTTCCTACCGAAAACATTTGTCACACTGCAAACAGAAAGGATTTTTCACACCAGTAGCTCCAATAAACATTCCTCACAATTTTCCATTCCATTGTTACAAGAGCACACTTATTGCATATAGCGTTCGTAGAACATTCGAAGACGATGAGAAAAGAAAAAAAGATGTTCTTTAGGATATAGAACATCTATACTACTGGAAGTTATAATTTTTGAATAACTTTAACGCCTGGCCATCATAAATAAGTACCTTTGACAACTATACATTAGGAATGTAAATATTTTACTAGCTTAATCAGTTGATGGAGTTCTCTTAATATATTATACGTTTCTTCTTCTCCACATATACATATCTTTTTTTTTCCAGCTCCAGTTCGAACACTCAAAGGGCTTATTTGTAGATCAGATAAAGCGAATGGGATTTAATGTAGATTACAACCCCTTTTATCTAACCCCATAAGTCTGAAATAAATATACCGTTGGGGCCTCAAGCGGACGAATGGAGAAATATAAGGAGTGAACAAAAAAACAAAAGACTATAATGTATGTAAAGTTCCAATCGTAAAACACATTTGGTTGCTATGGTTTTAAAGAATTATTAGTTGTTAGCTATAAATTAATTAAAGGACAGAACAATAAATTAATTGAGGTTAATTTTGGTCTATATCGCAAGCCGTCTACTGAAATCCCGACGTTCGAAATCCCGACTGTATCAAAATCCTTACATTCGAAATCCCGACTATATCAAAATCTCGACAACCATAATCCTGACTGTATCAGAATCTCGGCAACCATAATCCCGACTATATCAAAATCCCGACTGTATCAAAATTCCGACTATATCGAAAATTTTTACAATAACATTTTTAAATTATTTTGGAGCGTAGTCTATATAGTTGGGATTTTGATACAGTCGGGATTATGGTTGTCAAGATTTCGATACGGTCGGCATTTCAAACGTCGGGAATTGACGGTATTTCGGTTGTCGGGCTTGTGATTTCCACCGAATTTTTTTACTCATTCATTCATAAAATTTACTATTTCTACTTTCTTTCAATATACAATATTTAGTCCAGCTTTACTATAAACTAGTTCACTTCATTTACTAGTCAAGACTCTTCTTGATTAGTCCGGATTTTAACGGTATTGTTGTATAAAAAAAAACAAAGGATAGTTATATAATTTATGTAAAGTTCCATTTTGAAAAGTCATTTGGTTGCTATGGTTATGTTGTTGATTGAGTATTAATAGTTGTCAATGGTTCGCAATAAATGTATTTGAAGCAGAAGAAATTAATTTAATAATTCATTCATAAAAGTATGGTATTTATACAAAAAAAATACTCTTTACTACTTTCCTCTAATATAGTACAACAACTCGTTTGATCCTACTTCGATCAGTCCGGATTCACTGTAGTCCGGTTCAGTTTATGCTAAATATTACAAAGAGAGAATAAAATAATGTGTGCGGAATTTCATTTTGAGAAGTCATTAGATTGCTATGGTTTTGTTGTTGATTGAGAATTAATAGTTGTCAATGGTTCGCAGTAAATGAGTTTGAAGCAGAAGAAATTAATTTAATTGAGGTTAGTTTCACTTTTTTTATTAATGAACAATTTTGCTTACTTTATTCATAAAAGTATGGTATTTATACAAAAAAAAATGAATTCCATTTTCAAAAGTCATTTGGTTGCTATGGTTATGTTGTTCATTGAGTATTAACAGTTGTCAGTGTTGTTCGTAATGAATGAATTTGAAGCAGAAGAAATTAATTTAATTTAGGTTAGTTTCACTTTTTTTTATTCATGAACAATTTTGCTTAATTCATTCATAAAAGTATGGTATTTATACAAAAAAAAACTCTTTACTACTTTCCTTCAATATAGTACAACACCTCGTTTGATCCGGCTTCGATCAGTCCGGATTCACTTTAGTCCGGTTCAGTTTATGCAAGGTATTACAGTAAAGAAAAACAAAGGAGAATAACATAATGTATGTAGAATTCCATTTTAAAAAGTCATTAGGTTGCTAAGATTTTGTTGTTAATTGAGAATTAATAGTTGTCAGTGGTTCGCAATAAATGAATTTGAAGCAGAAGAAATTAATTTAATTGAGGTCAGTTTCACTTTTTTTTATTCATGAACAATTTTGCTTAATTCATTCATAAAGCTATGGTATTTACACAAAAAAATACTCTTTACTACTTTCCTACTTCGATCAGTGCGGATTCACTTTAGTCCGGTTCAGTTTATGCAAGGTTTTACAGTAATGAAAAACAAAAGAGAATAACATAATGGATGTAGAATTCCATTTTGAAAAGTCATTAGGTTGCTATGGTTTTGTTGTTGATTGAGAATTAATAGTTGTCAGTGGTTCGCCAGTAAATTAATTTGAAGCAGAGGAAATTAATTTAATTGAGGTGAGTTTCTCTCCTTCGTTTTTTATAATTAAACGTTTATTGAGGTTGGGCCGAGGAGATTTTCGGTGGAATTGATTATATAATTGCACTATTAAACGATCGTGCGCTGTTGTTTTTCTCTCTCTCTCTCTTTGGTTTGGTTGCGCAATTCATTAATTAACGAGCTGTCGCACTGACATAAGAAAATACTTTATCAGTTGCGATTTAATTGATTCCGTTCATATACATACTTTATACCTTAATTGAATTAAGTAATTTTAAGCTGTTTCTCTTGTATAAAAAAGTAAACTGGTATTGGGTAACTCTTCGATTAATGACATAATTAAAAGATTGTTGGAGTCTTCTTTTCAGCTATGTTCGCCAAGTTTTTCGCTCTTTTCCCGCGGGTCAAAGCTGAAGAACATCATGAGCATGGTGACGGACATCATGGACATACGGAAGGTCATCATGATGCAGAACGCGATTGCGAACCGGTAGATCATCACGGACATCAGGAGCATCATCAGCAGGAGGAGGAAGAGGATTTGGTTGATCCGATGGATACGCTGCGCGATAGGTGTCGTGAGCAGAGGAAGGATTTGCAGGATAAGTACCAGGAATGCAACGACAGGGTGAACTCCAAGTCTCGCACGGCTGAGAACTGCACCGAGGAGCTCTTCGATTTGCTCCATTTCGTAGATAATTGCGTCGCCAAACGTCTGTTCCCAAAATTGAAATAAGTAAAGGAAACCCCAATTATGGTCGTCATCGATGGAGGAACACCTACATCGATGGATCTGCCACCAAATAAATAAATCTTTCGAAGTCGTCAATCATAATTCTTCAGGCTTCGTTGCGTTCACCAGATGACTGTAAATGGGCGCTAATGAAGAGAGAGAAGAGATTCCGTTGCGGAACGCCCTTCTGGCCTCGCCCCCTTAACAACCATATTTCCGTTTATCGGGGCCAAAGTGGAAAGATTTAAACGTATATGTGTGTGTATTTCTCTATTTTTCCATTCCCATCAAATTCTCTCCCCAAAAATCGTGAGCCGAATTCTTATACCCTCAAATGGTGGTCAATGAATTACCATAAATGCGAGCGAATTATATCGTTCCGAGGGTGAACAATTTCATCGGATTTTCTTGCGAATGCAGTGTAATCCCAACGAATGCAGATCAATCTGATTTCGCAATTGAGCGGATGAATCCGGATCGTAAGCTGCGGAAAAATAGTAACGACAGGTCGCGATTTAATCAGGCTGTGATCCTTGCTTGCTTCTATAGTTCGAATGATGCAGGTGTTCTTCTCGTTACATTGAACTGAACCATCCATCATTTAGCAACGTGAAATATGTTAGGTATTCAACGTCAACAATAGCAACAGAAGAACGGGAAACACGGCGCGTTCTGCGCCACCGGAAATCATAGTTTTTTTTTGATACACTGAAATTAATTTAAAAAAAAAACTTTTGTATAGAAATTATATCAATTTTTGTCACATAACAGTGATTTGATTTCTTGTTTTTATTATCTGTTGATCAAAAAGTAAAGTATAAGACGTATCCCAATGTTATGACACAAATGTAAGAAATTAAAATCCTTATATATTTATCCGAATCACCCATTCAATTGATAAATTTTGCTTAACTTTTTGAAAAAAAAAATATTATTAATTTTTAATCACAAGTAAATTTTGATTTATAAATTCCATGAATTTAGAAAACGTATTATTTCTGTACATTTTTTACGAATTTTGAACTAAAATATTCAAATTGAATTTTGCCATTTTAGTTTCTGAGTTACGAATTTTTTTATTTACGAATTCCATTAATTCCATCAAAAAGCAATAATTTCTGTAGGAATTTTACATTTAACTTAGATTTTTGTGAATTATTTACTAAAATATTGAAATTGAATTTTTCGTTTTTGTAAATTACGAATTTCCATTTATGTTTTTGATTTAGAATTTATCTGTTTACGAATTCAATGTAAAAATAATAATTTCTGTAGGAATTTTGCATTTGACTTAGATTTGTGAGAATTATTTACTAAAATATTGAAATAGAATTTATAAATTTCCGTTTCAAGAAACAAAAAATAAATTTATTTATAAACGCGATACAATAAGAAAAGAACTAAATGCGTCTTTAGTAAACAGAAAATATTGAAATTATTATGGATTTTACTCATTTTTCTACTCGAATGAAATAACAATGGAAAGAACAATCGGTAATTATGATAATTTAATTGTTTCAATACAACGTCTTAATTATCATATTACATATACTTAGTACCATTGTTATTGGCTAGAAAGCAGAGAGAGAATACTAAACCTATGCCTCGTCAGTAAGTATTATTAAAAAGAAACAATTATATAACTATGAGGCTTTATTCATTTGTGATCTTAACAAAAACACGTCTAACATTAGGAAATCGTTGAATTGTACGTATTTGTGTGTGTGTTTGTAACTAGAAACGAAACTCGGCGAAGAGATCACAAAGAAACGTGTTTCGATTATCGGAAGGAGCGAAGGAAGGCAGAGGGCGATAAAAATAAAGGATAAATTCCAGAATTGTGTAAGAGCGGCCTCGGTTCAATTTTTCCGTCCAAAAGAATGACATCTTTATTAGGGCCACCATTAACATAAATTCAGATCCGGAGGATGGATGCTTCTTCTTCTACATTTTTTTCAACTCTCTCTCTCTCTTCCACATTTTTTTTTTATTCCAGGAATGGAGTGCGCCCCTCCTGCAACGTTTATTTCGTTTCGTTTTAGTGCAGCCCCCCATCTAGAAACCACGGAGTCGCTTCCGAATGTGTATAACAACCCCAATAAAAATTCGGTTGGAAATGTTGCGGAGGAGGTAAAATAAAGTGGAACTAATAAAACGTAAAGAAAGAGAGGCGGAAAGTTATTCCAAAAGCTTTGCAGTTTATAATAACGTGCTTAACGTCCAGTTAACTTATTAGATCTTACAGTTTTTTCAGGTTTGGGAATGGAAAAGTTAACTTCCAGATTACATTTTTAGTGTTTGGGATAACGGAAAAGATTTCATTTTTTGGTACAAAAGTAAGAAGCCTTCAATTGAAAGGATAAAAATGAATGATTCCAAAGCTTTGCAGTATATAATAACGTGCTTAACGTCCAGTTAACTTATTAGATCTTGCAGTTTTTCGGGTTGCGAATGGAAAAGTTAATTTCGGAATTACATCTTTCGTGTTTGGGATAAACAAAAACATTGAAATATTTTTGGTACAAAAGTAAGAAGCCTTTAATTGAAAGGATAAAAATGAATGATTCCAAAGCTTTGCAGTATATAATAACGTGCTTAACGTCCAGTTAACTTATTAGATCTTACAGTTTTTCGAGTTGCGAATGGAAAAGTTAACTTCGAGATTACATTTTTCGTGTTTGGGATAAACGAAAAGATTTAATTTTTTTTGGTACAGTAAAAATAAAGAAGTCTTCAGACTTCAGTCGAAAGGATAGAAGAAAAAAGGATAATTTAACTTAATTATCCCGGGAAGATTTCGAGCGGAACGAGAAGAGGAGACGCTTCAATCTCGCGAAATTGAACCGTCCTCTCTACTTCGCTCCAGCAATACTTTTTTTTTACTCGCGTCCTTTCGCTCTATATATACATATATATATGTTATTTTTCTCTTGTAATATTGTTGATACTTGTTCAATCAGGATTTTTTTGTTTGCTTCTGCCCCAATCGATTTACGCTAATGACCGAAGCGATTTCCTCCGACAAACCTCTTTCTTTCTTTCTCTTTTCGTCCCGTTTATTTTTCGTACCTTTTTTTTGATCTTCTTCTGTTCTGTTCGCCACTAAAGAGGAACTGTTTAAGGGGGACATTAATAATAACAAGTTAATAATGCTATGATTATTTTTTCCCCTTTCGAATCGCTTCCAGCGGGACGAAACGTTTTTCGTTCATCGATTGGAGACCTGGTTTTACCTTCGGGAGACACGGAACGCTACCACCGATGATTGCTTAAGAAAATTTCCTCATGTGCACGTCGCGTGACCGCGTAATTTATCAATATAAAATTTACTTTCGAAAACATTATTATCTAGATCAGTATTAACCAAACTTTTAACCAAATTTGATTAAGTATTACTTTCATAAAACTATTCCTACATCTAAAGTATCTTAAGTTATTTTATCAAGTAACTTGCAAATGTACTTGTTCAAGTATTATGAAAATAGTAAACATTTTAAAATTAACTATAACACCTCACTCAATAAGTTCGTAGGATGACCAATAAAACAACAACTTTTGGGCAATATTCGACTTTATTCATTAACATAGTCTTCTTCAAGAGTGACACATTCATACCAAAGCTTCGATACCTTTTTTATAGAACGATTTATCTTTGGCCTCAAAGTACGGCTTTCACCCTTGCTGTCCACTCAGCTGATGACCGATTTGTCTCTGGAGTGTAGTGGTGGATCCAGGTTTTATCCGTTGTTCCATACTGCATGAAAGATCCTTTTTATTTCGCTGCAACAGCTCCATAAAGCGCTCGGAATCATCAACTCGTTGTTGTTTTTGGTCCACTTTGAACTTGATATCCGTTTCTCATGATCAAATGTTCATGCAAAATTGTGAATACACTGCCTTCTGATATCTTCAGGGTGTCAACTATCTCACGCAACATCCATTTAGGATCGACCAAAACCATTTTGTGGACTTTTTTATGTTTTCTGTAATAATAGCCGAATTTGGATGACCATCATTTGTATGACCTAGTTTAAAATCAGCAAACCACTTCTATAACATTTGTCTCGACGGAGAAGAGTCCCCATAACACTTATAAAACCATTCCTTGCTTGAATGGTATTTTTTTCCATAAAAAAAAGCAATGTTTTATGAACACACCAAATTGTTTTCCATTGTTTTGAAAATTACAAAAGTAGCGTCACTAAAACCACTGTAACTTATGAACTAAATGTCAAATTATCATGAAATTTTGACAGATGTCGTCTGAAGGTTGGTACTTCCTAGAAATCGTATGGATTGTTCGACAGAGGTTCCATGTGTATGTCATCCTACCAACTGATTGAGTGAGGTGTTATTTCAATATGTTTTCGTTATTAATAACTAATTATTATGAGTTTATGATTTTTTTTTAAATTTAAAAATATACTGAAATAATTCAAAATTAAATAAATGTATTTTTTTTAATTAACTTAATAGAAAATTAATTGATTACAGATAATAATCAATTTGGAAAGTCTATTTACAACACTGTTCTATTTACTCACCTCTCCTCACTAAAGCAATTATTGAATGTTTCTAATGGTCGTAAATCATCGACGTTTTTCTTTATTGTTATATTTGTTTCATAGAAATTTTTTTTCGAAATTTATCAAAGACATTTCTAATTTCAATTATATTTATTATTAATTATTCTTTAAGTATCAATGGAATTCCAAAATTATTTCATTATCCAATATATTTTTATTATCACATCATAATTCAAAAAAATTGTATGTACTTGAATTGTTACATAATACATAATTTCTATAATAGAGTCAATAATCATTTACTGCAGTTTTTTTCATTGCATAATTAGTTTCAGCACAAATTATTTTTCCAAACTTGTTTAGACAAAAGAATATATAAATTTTTTTTGATGAAATTATGGATTAAACGGAAATGATTAAAGTTTAATTAAATGAAATAATTTACTGAAAATTTGAATATATACATTGTTGATAAAACTGATGTAAATGAGAAATAAAAATATTTAAAACTAATAAAATGCTCGAAATTTAGAATTTTAATACAATTTTTATCTTTATAATGTACAAGAATATGTTGTATAATGCACGTAATATGTTCTGCCAAAATTCCGGACTCTTTGAAACTAACTGGACTAAGGGGGGATATAATTAACTGAAGAAATTGTATTATTTTTTTTAGAAAATTCGTTTATTTCATCATACTAACAAGAAATGATAATAAACTTATTAAGAAAGTAACACAAACTGAATCTTGGGATACACTGATGTAAATGTTTATTGGTCCTTGAGGAAATACATAAAAATAATAAGGAAAAACTAGGAAAAAGTACTCAAAGGATTTTCATTTTAATAAGTACATATATACGTAAACTTTATACAGCGAAATTCGCCGAGCTGAAAATAAATTCGAGCGCGGGGGGAAATGGAGAGAGAAATTCGCTTAAAGGGAGGACCAGAAAATTTAATATTTGCTCTGACTCTCTCTTTCTATATATATAAACTCACTCTGTTTCTCTCTCTATTTCTCTTTCCGGCAGACGAAACTCGATTGCTAATGTATTTATTATTAATAAATTGATCTCTGGAAACGTCGGTTTTCTGGGGGGATGATTTGTACGGTGGTATTTGTGTGTGCGTATATATCTGTGTATGCGGTGCGGTTAATTCAATTCGGTTAAAGTTTAAATTAATCGCCGGGAATGTGTTTGTGTTCGCCGCGGGGCTGTAAATCAAAAGTTCGCGTAATTAAAATCTCCTTAATGAAAAATACGGGCCTGCTCCAAACTACCCCCACCCTCTCATACAGAAACCTTTGGGATCCTTTGCGTTTTCCCCTTACCCCGCAAACAGAACTGAAGACAAGATTCGTATAATTTTTTGTAAATTTATTTATCTCTCTTTTACTCAATAACTCTATATTAAACTCTCTCTCTTTCTGTTTCTTGACTTTATGTTTTAATTTTATTTCGGAATCGCACGGAATGCGAATGCTAATTGAGTGGAAAATCAATTGGGTATTCGCGTGATCCGATATCCTCGACGGGCGGAAAAGGAAATCTGGCGGTCGCGCGCGCCTCCACCTCCCTTTCCGTACTACACCAACCACCACCAACATCAGAAACCTCCCTTCGAGCATAAATATTCATTCGGTTAATTATAATTCTCGGAAGCCCATAATTTATGTTCGGTTTCGGAACTTTTACCCGCAGAAATGCCAACAACCGCAAAAGAAGTTTCTCTAACGCACTGAGGAGTCCTACGTTCCTTACGGGTGGAAAGGTTAATTTTTGTTGTCTTTAGGATGCCATGTAGGCATAATTCAAGATAACTAAGATGTTTGAGTTGAAAGATCAGTTGTTTGAGTTTAATTAGTTATTTTATAAGTAATGCTGTATCCACAAAATGTTTAACATGAGATTTAAATATATAACCAGATACCATAATACCAAAAAATTAGATCCATTCATAAGTAAAAAAGTGGAAAGCCCATTGCCAACTGTATGTTTTATTTTTCTTTACACCTCCATAATCCTCGCTTAGGTTTTTGCACAATTTCGCTAACTGTATCTGACTAGATTTTGGTTCTTATTATTTGTAATTCCATGTGTACCAACTTGTATGTGTACAGTTTACATAACAGTTGGTACTCATATTACAAGTAATGTTGTATTTACACAATTTAGGACAGAAGATATAAATACCAATTAATATTGGATATCCTGAAAACTGATATTTTAGGTGTAACAACTTTTAGGTATTCAGATTACATAATGTTTTACATAAGATATAAATAAATATCTGCTGGGCTAACATTTACTATTGGTTATCATAAATACTGATGCTTCAAGTGTACCAACTGCTATAAATACAGTACATTCTAGTAACACTACACTTCAGTAAATCTTTACTTAGCCTGTGCTCAATTTCACCAGTTTACACCGAAATGAGAGTACTTCTGCCATTCAAAATTAAATCTTGGATTTATGAAACGATCTAGGTAAGAGTTACACTAGAAATGGCCAAATATTATAACGTATAAGATTCTGAATCATCTGAGTTCAAGGTGTCATTTCTGTTATTGCTCTACTTGAGATTGAGGAATGTGTTTATTAACATCTTGATAGAATATAACAATTGAATTAATGATATAACACCTCTCAATTTTTGACAACTGATTTAAATGTATTCAGGTATACCAACAATCATTGGTTACCATGAGACCTGATGTTCCAAGTATACCAATTACTAGTTTAATTAATAGTTTATATTTGAGTTTAATTAGTTATTTTACAAGTAAAGCTGTATCCACAAAATATTTAACATGAGATTTAAATATATAGCCAGAGGTACCATAATACCATGTTCAAAAATTTAGATCCATACGAAACTAAAAAAAGGCGAAATCCTATTGTCTCCTTTTTCTTTATACCTTCTCATTCCTCATTTAGGTTTTTGCACAATTTTTGTGAATCCAAGGTGTCACTTCTTTTATTACTCTATTTGAGATTGAGGAATGTCTTTAATAACATCATAGAATATAACAATTGATACGTATATTAGAATTAATGATATAAAACCTCTCAATTTTTAACTACTGATTTAAATGTATTCAGGAATACCAACAATCATTGATTACCATGAGACCTAATGTTCCAAGTATACCAATTACTAGTTTACATTTGAGTTTAATTAATTATTTTACAAGTAATGCTGTATCCACAAAATGTTTAAAATAAGATTTAAATATATAGTCAGGAGGAGTATAGGAGTCAGGAGTGAAATTCCACTGTCCTCCACATTCCTCACTTAGGTTTTTGCACAGTTTTTGTTAGTTTCCGCCAACTGTCAGTATCTGTCAACTAGAATTTGGTTCATATTATTTGTTATTCCATGTATACCAACATGTTTACATAATATTTGGTACTCATATTACAAGTAATACTGTATTTACACAATGTATTCAGGAATACCAACAATATTCAGTCTTGAGAATCTTTCGATTGCAAATATAGAATAAATAATTATAATTTGTTTATTTACAAAAGAAGTTAATTAATTAATTTGTATATTTTCACTATGCTAATAAATATTTTCTTATTAATTATAATTAATGTATTTGATTTTCCTACTTGATTAGAAATCGAAGCTAAGAAAATTTCACTGATTCCATTAATTAATCACTCATCATATAAATTATATTTTGTAATGAATTCATACATAAATTCATTAAAATATTCAATATTTTTATTTGAAATAATGCTGCAAATGAAATGTGTTTATAAAATGTACAGAAAATTAACATTGATGTTTGAATGTAATGAGGAAATACAAATAAATTTCCATTAAAGTCTAATCAAGATAACTCATACATTTATTAAATAATGAATACACACAACTGGTAAACAGGATAATTATAAAAATTACCATATAATTAGCCGAATGTTCGCAGATATTTAATGAGATGCACGTGAAAATTACTGCAACTGCGTGAGCGGTGAACGGTGCAACATAATATATATTACAGTACTTTCGAACTTTCATTGAGGACCGGAGTGAAACGAGAAGATAGCGTAACAATACCAGCATGTTTGCGTATACATGTATAACAGTAATGATGATGATGATGATCACAATAATATAATGACAGTAAAACAACACTTTCTAATGGGCTAACGTCCTCCGTTGGCATCCACAAGAAGTGAATTAGCAGTAATCGCGCGACGGTGACGAGAAGACAAACATAAAAAAACGTGCATCAACGTCGGTAAAATTCGTGATTTTGAAAGCACCGACTGTTTTTTTTAATTGAAACCAAAAAAAAAACAAAACAAAAAAGTCTTTCGGCTAAAATTGCTGAATGTCTGTCAGGATTTAATTAAAGAAGTCGATATTAAAAAATTCCGATTGCTGCGCTTTTATAGAAGAGATTGTAACGAATTATTTTTTAATTTCGATTTGTCCGGTTGATTGAGATTTAACAAGGATTCTGAAGGGTGTCCGGGAAACCCGCAGGATGCAATGAATTTTATTGTTTTTGGCGGATGCAAGGAAGGAATGGAGTGGAACACGTACATAATTTAAACTCGAGGAAAGGCGTATTTGCACACGTGGCAATTATCCGCGTATTTGCATCGAAGAAAAGGGGGAAAAGGGAATGCGCGGAATTAAGATGGCAATTTCCTTTATCCCGTGCAGTGCAAGGATTTGCGCAGGGAGGAAATGCCGCGAAAGTAATTGTGTAAAATTGATCGGAATTCTCTTGGAAGAAGACGAAAATAAAAGGATTGATGAAAGAATTTATTAAATAAAAATCGTTGTCGTCCTGTACGTAGTAATAGTTTTTTTTTTCTGCTCTCCTTCTCTTTGCGGTCAATGTAGCAGAAATTTATAATTGGATGTGTGGATGTAGTAGATGTGTGTGTGAGAGTGCTATGCATGGTCGAGGGAAAAGTTAATGAAAACCTCTTGATTGTTAAACTCCGGTTGCTCCGGTTAGGTTTTTAATTGCTCTCCTCTTTCCTCTCTCTTCTCGTGCGTGTTTCCATATATTTTATTATACACGCTTTGCTACGGGTTACTCTATTTATATTCATTTTTAATCCTTTTTCCATGCTCCTCTCGCTCCGCACACTAACCGCAACATAAAGGCATATGGGGAATTTCATTTTTTTTTCGTTTGTTCCGTTTTTGCTTTGTTCGCTACTCCTCGAAGCTTACAACCGAAACCTGTTAAACTACACACAACGCCAATTTATCTCGCGTTACTCCTCGGACACGTAATTTTCGAAATTCGCAAAGGAGCTGAGCATTCTCATGTCTTCAAGAATACCGCATTTCTAACTGGATCGCACAAAAACTTCATATTACATCGTGATGTATTATACAATTTACAAGAAAGCAAAATGTGGTTATATTAAGTATCTTATTCATAAATGTGAATTATCGATCAAAATTAGGGTTGCTCAGTCTATAACAAAAATTCCTATTACATTCACTACTTATTTGTTTTATGAAGATTGAATATTTTTCTTCCCATTTTGTCTCCAACGATAATTTCCGGGTATCGTGATTTTTCCAAAATTCCCGTGAAATTTGTCCCGGGAATTCTCGGTTCAGCAGTCAAAATCAACTTGTTTTTTTGAATTATTTTTTTTTATATATTTGAATAATGACTTCAGTCTTTCTTCTTAATTATCTAATTAAATTGTTTAAAAAATATAATGAGATGATGATGGTGAACAAAGGGTTACCCTAATTATGTAATTAAAAATTTTAAGAATTCGTTGATTGAGGATGACAAAAAAAAAGTAAAGGATATCTTCAGCAATAAACTTCTTCGATTAGAAAACAAAAAAAAAGAAACTAATGAGATCACCGTGGCTCATTAATTACGAAATGAACGGACAATCCGTCGACACGTGGCGGAAGCAATTCCGCTTTTCGTCGTCTTTATTCGTCGAGACATTAATCGTATTCCCACTTTTGATTCTTTCTTGAAGCGGATGCCATCTCTGCAGGAGATCAAGAGAAGAAGAAGAAAAAAACACATCTAATAATAATACATTTGAGCGCAAGCAATAGAGAATAGAAAACAACAAGAAAGAAAGACCAATCCCTATTTTGGATTTGTACAAAATAAATGCGTTTCTTCTTTGTGCCCGTTCCGTTGGGACACAATCTAATTGCTTCGGTAATTATGCGCGCTTTCGTTCTTCGCGTGAAGTGCGATGCTTCTTTAATTGAATGGTCTCCTTTTTTCTTCTTCGTTACCATCCATCCTCTCTACCTACGCAGGACCTCTCTTGCGTGAAGGAGGTGGAGGCGCGCGCGTTGCGCAACGCGAGAGGTCGACCGGTGATGAAGTCGAGTGTGTCACGACTTGACGGATCGCAATTAAAAAAAAAAAGGATTACGCCTTGTTTCTTTCTTTCTCGTTGAAACGTCTTCATTGTGTTTTCGTTTTCTTATATATATATATACATATATAATATTTTTTTAGTTGGAGGAATATTTGTAACCACCTACGGTCGGAATTCCCACTCCTACACCAAGCGGACGGCGTTTTAGGTCAATAGGTCTCATTAAGTGTGAACCTATAATTACGGAAACAATGCACAATTCTTTGTGAGTTTTTTGTTGTTGTTTTGAAGCGTTGCACTCCTACGAAGCGGGGGCGGGGGATTAGATCGAGTGTTACAGCCGCTGCCGCCCCTCGATCTCTTGCTTAATAAACGGCCCATCGCTAATTACCGGGGTGCTGTTTATTGCGGCGATTTTTCAAGTCTCGTGTGTGTGTTTGTGTTTTTGCAATTACTTGAGTTATTGCATCGGGCGGTTGAGATTACGACTTCAAAGGGCTGCGGGGGTGGCGCCGGACAAAGACAGTCTAGGGTTGGTTGCATTGTAAGCGCGAGTGGGACAAGGATATGTATATATATGAAGAGAAAGAGACGGGAATCCTGTTTAATTTATAGTCAAGTTCAGTTATATACTACTATCGAAAACTCTCTCTCTCTCTCTCTGTCTGGCTGTGTGTATAATTGGCTGCACCGCTTCCAAGGCTGAGGAGGGTGGGTTCCGAGCAGATTGCAGTTGCGGGAGGCGGTTGTACCCGGGATTTCGGCCGCAGGCCCTTTGTTTTACTTCGCCCGCACGAGAACCCCCCTTTAAAAGGGTTATTTTACATCGGGGAGCAAAGATACAACTTTGCATTAA
This sequence comes from Nicrophorus vespilloides, assembly GCF_001412225.1. Taxonomy (NCBI): domain Eukaryota; kingdom Metazoa; phylum Arthropoda; class Insecta; order Coleoptera; family Silphidae; genus Nicrophorus; species Nicrophorus vespilloides. The sequence continues at coordinate 90,062 of NW_017095478.1, forward strand.
TCTGCGCGTTGTTGCCCACTCTCTCTCTCATCCCCTTCGCAAAAGCCCCGTTGTCCTCCTCCCACGTTTTATTTACGCCTCGCCTGCGACGTCACAAAAGCGCACACATCAAAAACCGAATTATTTCCTTCCGTTTTCACCCCAAAAACTCTCCTCTCTTCTATCCACAACAACCGAATTACAGAAGAAAAAAACGCGTAAAAATACACATTTCCCAACATTAGGACCCACCAGAAATGACATCAAAAAAAAAATAAATATACAAGAACAGAAACAGACCGAGTAGTTTTACAAGACGTACATCAATTTGTTAAGGGGTCTCCAATTCCGCCGCGCCAACGACAGACACATGGCTTCGAAATAATTTGTCACATTTCCTTATTTTTTTTTTCATCTTGTTCATCATCATCTTCTTCCAAGTTTCTTCTTATTTTAGTTGTTCTGCTTATTATGATTTTCGTTCTGTTTTATTTTATTTCTCTCTAACGATGTCAGTCAAGAGTGTAGATCGTTAACCGCGGAAATAGCTCGCTATTTTTACGCCGGGAAAGCGCCAATTTCCCTCGAGCGAAAGGGAAAACCTGAAGCTTCGAGCGTGCACGCATACACACATTGTGGAACGGGCGCACGCGAATAACCCTTTTCTTTAATAAATTGCATCGAAACTGGGATTTGATTAATGGAGATTATGCGCCGCTAATTACTAACTCCGGCTGCGCGCACACAATTTTTCAATTTCACGATTTCGCGGGAATTTCGTCGCACGGATTTTCTAATTACCTGCACAAACGATTTATTGCCACGTACAACGGATTTGAACGAAAGTCTGCATTATTATAATTAACTGATGATGCAACATTTTTCAAACTGTACACTCAACTCTCAAAATTTATATCATGATAACACAATTTATTATATCTCACTTTTCTTCAAACTTATGACAAAATCTTAATAATCATATTTAATATTACGAACTAGTTTCGTTCCAAAGGGTGCTCGGAAGTCGAATTTGTACGTAAGTCGGGGAATTTTAAAAATTTCAAAATTTCAAAATTTCAATTTATTATATCTTACTTTTCTTCAAACTTATGACAAAGTCTAATATACTTCTTAATATACTTTTTCCTAAATAACTAACATATTTTAGACGTTAATAAAAATAAATAAACAGATTTAAGTATGTAGATTTTCAATTGAAATGAAGCAAACAAAAATTGTTAACACAATTTATTAGATCTTACTTTCCCTCAAATTTATTACAAAGTCTTGATAATCACATTTAGCATATTTTGTTCTTAATAACTAACATATATCAGACAATAACAATAAGAATAAACAGATTTAAGTCTGTAAACTTTTGTTTGAAATAAAACAAACAAAAATGATTACACAATTTATTATATCTTACTTTTCTTCAAACTTATGACAAAGTCTTAATAATCACGTTTAATATACTTCTTCCTTAATAACTAACATATTTTAGATATTAATAAAAAATAAACAGATTTCAGTCTGTTGTAGACTTTCAAAATGTAATGTAACAATGTAACAAACAGAAATGATAACAATTTATTATATGTTACTTTTCTTCAAATTTATGACAAAGTCTTAATTTAACATATTTCAAACAATAACAATAAGAATAAATATATTTAAGTCTGTAGACTTTTGATTGAAAAGAAACAAACAAAAAATGTGTTCGTAATTATAATACAGATATGATAAGTTTAAGTTTATAAAAGAAAGAGTGAATAATGTATATATTTATATAGCTTTGTATGTAAATTAAGAATTATTTGAATGATTTTCAAGCTTATTATAATATAATGATTTATAATGTCGAATTAAATTATTTGTATTGAAATATGAGTAAAATAAACTTAAAATAAATACATTTCTATACTTCTGTATTTATATATTTATAATACATAGTATTGAATTGCATTACACTGAATATTTACATACGATTCGTTCAATATGTAATAAATAATTTATTGCATTAAATATATCTGCTACATTATATAAACTATTAAAATTAATCTCAATTTTTATATATTTAAGCACCATTTTTTAAATATTTAAATAATTAACGTAATAATTAAAATTTAGATGAAATAAACAGTTTTTTTTTAAATAAAAAAATTAACAAATCGTTGTCAAAAATGTTCGTTTTTGTACTTTTCTTGAAATTGAGTCTAAATTAACAGCTACTAGCAATATTACGCTTCTAAAGAAGCTAAAAATGATTTCTTTCATATGTCAAAACATTGACAGAAAACCTTCAAAACTTACATAATGCTACATATTTGTGAAAATTACTTTCTTGACAACTCAATATTTTACATATTTTAATACATTTGTATATAATTTACTGTAAACCTATTAAATTGATAAATAAAAATAACTGTTATATATTCATAGATTATTATGTATAAGAATAAGGCGCATTTCACAATATCCTAAGTTCTAATACCAGTAATTATTTAGTCAAACTGTACAAGTGGACAAGTTTCATTCTGTGTACGAGAAACATACACGACCGAACGCATAAATTATTCTCGTTACGTGATAGCTACATAACCGATCTACGGTTTCGTTAATTTATGACGACCAGATTGAGGCGAACATCTTAATCGTTTCACTTCCTGCAAAGGATAATAATTAGCAGGTGCGATGTGGCGGATTACGTTTTACTACCATCGCATCGAGTTTTACAACTACGCCGTAAAGACGGAATGATAATGCAATAATTGGCTCAATTAATAGCGTGTAGAAAGGTGAGCATATTTTTTTTTCTTTCTTTCTCTTTTGCTTCGTTTTCTTCCGCGCTTTTTACCTAAGATCGTTGGAGAGTCGCGAAGGGAAGTTGGCACGAGTGCACAATGGGGCTAATAGAAATATAAACTGAGGGAGATGGGTTTTTCCGAGCCGCGGAAAGTTTCAGACGAAAGTTTGCGAAAAAAAAATAAGGAGGAAAAAAAAATAGAACTAAAAGGAAAGGAGGTGTAAGTAAATGGAAGAAACTGAAGGAGCGGAACTGTGTAGTTGAATAATTGATGCGAGAGCTAACATTAAATGTTTGAGTTCAAATTCAATCAAGCTTTATTGCTTGGTTAATACCTGTACAAGTTTATCATCAATTACTTAATAAAATCCTCATAAAAAAAACAATATAATCCTAGACATTATTTTAGGATAAAAAAATTTTACAATTTTTATTCAATTGAATTTAATAAAATATAAATTTTAAAATTACCAAATTTTTATGCAATTTTTTTATCTGCTTGAAAATTTATGATTTTTAACATTATTAAAAATTCTTAATTAGGGTAGTGAATAGGGTTTAACTAAAGAATTTGTATTTTTTTTCTACACAATTAATGATCATATAGAATTTAAAGATATGAAGATAATATTTAATCGTTTGCGGATAATTGGCGAATATATCCGCCTGATTATTTATACAGGAGACTTCACACTGTGGTTGCGTAGTCATCGATTCTTCAATCAAAGTGAATATAATTTGTTTTTCTTAAATAAAATCCCAGACATTATTTTAGGATTTAGCTAAAAAATGATAAAAGAATAGAAGATTCTTTAATTCCCAATTCTTTAGTTTTTAGTACAAACTAAGACCAATAAAATTTAGCATTTAAGTTGTTACGTTTTAGTTATAACTTGGAATATAACTTAATAAATTAGTTCTAAATTTAAAATGTAAATAATATAAAGAAAAATTTGCATTTCTTTAATTAATAAAAACTTTTTTAATTTTTTTATTATTACTCAATTTATTTTAATAAAAGATAAATTTTAAAATTACCAAATTTTTATGTATTTTTTTTAAACTGCATGAAACTTTATAATTTTTTCTTAATTAGGGTAGTGAATAGGGTTTAACTGAAGAATTTGTATTTTATAAGATTTAAAGATACAAAGATAATATTTAATCCTTTGCGGACAATTGGCGAATATATCCGCCCTATTATTTATACAGGAGACTTCGCGCTGTGGTTGCGCAGTCATTGATTCTTCAATCAAAGAGTATATATAATTTGTTTTTTTTTTTAATAAAATCTTGTGACAGACATAAAATGATTCACTTTGTGCAATACTGAGAACCAGTTTATTTATTTGAAGCGATTACTTCAATTTCTGTCGGAGCAGCGTTACTCTGTCCTTGCATTAATAATCTTATGCTCGAACGCTGAATCATAGCTTGAACATGAACCAGATTGTGCAAGTTCAGGATGAAATCATTGTCACGTGAATTGAACAATTAAAGCGGTGCTAATAATAATAATAAAAAAAAATACTAATTTCACACGAAAATAATTTCACTTAGAAACTGCGAAACGTAACTGTCCAAAATTCTTTCGAAAGGAAGTCCATTCTGGAAATTCCGGCGCAATAAAAACGCTTGTTTTCCGAGCGAAGAACGTTAAGTAATTTCATAATTTTCACAGGCTCCTAGCTAATTGTTCACCTCGCAACACATACATACATTTAATAGTAGTAATAATAGCGGTTCTGTTTGCTCAACCTACGTGGAACAAAAACCTGTTAATTTTTTCACAATGTAAATTATCCTTTTTTTTGTCTGTCCTCTGTTTATTTGTTTGTGCTTGTTGCGTGTGATGTTTTTTAGTTGTTGTTGTTGGTGGATCGGTTTTATGCAGATGCAAAAGTATTTGCGTTTAATTTATTTAAATGAGAATTATATCCGGCGGAATGGAGAACCGGAGCGTTGCAATTGCAATCAATAAGCTGTAGGGATCGGGGATTTCGGGACGAGTGGTCAAAGATTCATTGCGGAGGTCCGATTGGGAATCGAAAATTTTTAAATCATTCAACGGATTGGTCGGATCCGCCGGTCTGTTCTTCCTTGTTTGCGAGTCGTGAATTATCGAAGAACGAATGGTGAAGAGGAGACCTGATTTCCAAGGATTAAAACCGATTGATTTTGCTCACATAGATCCAACAGAGGAAGAACAAACAAAATTGTGTTTAAACTTTAATAAAAATTTTAATTTATTTCTCTATTTACACTAATCTATACTACGTACATACATAATTAATGATCATATAGGATTTAAATATATAAAGATAATATTTAACCACTTGCGGGCAAATGGCGAATATATCCGCCCAATTATTTATATAGAAGAATTCGCGCTGTGGTGGCGCAGCCAACTATTCTTCAAATAAAAAATCAACGTTATTGCATTAATTTATTGGTGTTTCAATTTAAAGCTGCCAATTTATAGTGGTAATTATCAATTGGGAGAAATAATTAACTGATTGCTCCATTCGGACAATTAGTTAATTACATATTGGATTATATAATTTAATGTAATTGAGAATGTATTAAACACAACACAAACCGTTTAACTTTGTAATCATTACATAACAAAGTGTTGATTCTAGAAAATAAAATGAGTGATTAAATATGGGAAGAGAGACAAAAGAATGGACATGTGTACACGTAGAAATTGTTTGATGACATCGTGGGAATTTGTGCGCGCGGATTTTCGTATAAAATTATTCTGGTCGCGTTGTCGCCTGCGACTTTAAACACTCTTTTATGTAACATCGGGTCGATGAGCGGCGCGAGGGACGGTAACAATGTGCGACATGTAAATGGTCGGTTGTTAGTTTAAATGGTTTTATTGTTTCTGGGCAGAGATGGACCGTTGCGTTGGGAATCCGTAAAACGTTCCCAAGCGATCGAATCGGATCGGTTTTTGGTTAGAGTGGAAGGAAGGAAGAATGAAAGGAAGGAAGGAAGAGGTCCTTCGCGGAAGGAGGATTATAAATGTTTCAGGAGCTTAATTTAATGTGGACGTCGTTATTCGAGGGACGGGGCGGGGTCAAAGGGTGTCCCGAAGATCGATCCTCGGAATCAATCAGCCACGTACTCTGCCCCCAACTGGGAATCCTTCTTATAAATAGAAACCTAATTATAGGTGATTCTATCGACAACAAGATTTACCTTTACCAAAATATAGACACACTACATTTTTTTTGTATTAATTCTGTATCAACATTTTGTTAGGTATAAGTAAAGCAAATTAGTTAATTGAAATATCAATGATATTTTGATTCCTTTGAAATACTTAAATACTTTTTAGTAATTAATATGTGGTTGATTTTATGTAAAATTCAGTTAACGAACATTAATTTGTTCGAATTTTTCGTTAACTGATCATTACATAAGAAAAGGCTTAATTATCCTCAATCGTTAGGTAACGAGGTGTTCGTGGTCCAAACATAAAAGTATATCGCGAAAGTGTTCATTAGCAAGTCGAATTGATACAAGTAGTTCTCAACTGGGGAGACATAAAATATGTCAAAATACTCTCAACTAAACATAAGAAAATCATAGATAATTTAGATTATTTAACATAATTATGAAGATGGAAGTCCTTTTTTTTCCAGAAAATATATTGTTTGTGATCATCCAAAATATGCTGAGAGGTTTGATGATTTATATACCTATTTAATAAATTGAAGAAGAAACAAAAGGAACTTGTTTTTTTTTGGTAGGGTCTAAATTTAAGTGTTTGGACACATACTATGTAATAGTATACTGATACTTTGTTTGAAACTGATATGATAATATGTCCCAAAAGCAATTACGTTGGAAAACTGCTGGAAGCGGGATGTTTGGTCACCTTAATTATATTGAACTCCATGGGGATTGTTTCAAAGCAGTTGCAGCAGAAGATCGATAAACCTTCAATGGGAATATCCGAACCGGTTGATAAATTATTTTCACCAATCTGCAAAAACGGCAAACGCAATTTCAACAATTCGACAGTTCATTGACATTTCTTTGACAATTTATTGACTTTTAAATGACACTTTTTAAATCCTTCAATTCATTAAAATGGAAGTAATAAAGAGCAAATTAATTTAACAATTTGTCTTTGACAGTTCTTTGACATTTCCTTGACAATTCGTTGACGTTTAAATTACATTTTTTAAATGCTTAAAACTGCAGTAGTTTTGAAGTGTCAAATGCAATGCAATGTCACATGCAATGTCTTTGACAGTTCATTGACATTTATTTGACAATTCATTGACTTTAAATGACACTTTTTAAATCCTTAACAAAATACAGTAGTTTTCAAGTGTCAAATAATTTAGATATATACGTATATAAAGAGTTTGCTATTAACGTGCAATGCAATATTCATTAAAATGGAAGTAATAAAAGACAATTGATTTACAAATTGTTAAATTTGACAGTTCCTTGACATTTCTTTGACAATTCGTTGTAGTTTAAATGACACTTTTTAAATACTTCAAACTGTAGTAGTTTTGAAGTGTCAATTGCAATGCAATATTACATGCAATGTATTTGACAGTTCATTGACATTTCTATGAAAATATATAGACATTTAATTGACAGTTTTTATGTTGAAAAATAAATGAGTCTTGAAGTGTCAAAGATTTTTGATAAAATGTATAGGAATAGTTAATTATTAGCGTAAGGAACGGATTGAAGAACCATTGATTTAGGAAATCCTTTATGACAGTTCATTGACATTTTTATGACAATTCATTGACGTTTCTCTAATTGTTATTTTATACATGTAATTAACACTTTTTTATGTTTAAAAATGCATAAGTTTTGAAGTGTCAAAGAACTTAGGACAATAAAAACGTATAGAAATAGTTATCTATTAGCGTGCAATGTAATATACAGAAAAAAATGAAAGGAATGAAGGGCAATTGATAAGCGTGACATGTCGATGGCTAAATTTGGAAGCATGACATTTCCATCGCGGCTAATTAACATTTTTCACTCTTCGTTTCCACGAATTTCATAATGTGTGTATATGAGTGAGAAAGAGAAGGAAAACATTCAGATCGTTATCAAATTTCCAAGGAAAAACAGAAAATATATTAAAAAAAAGGACGAAAATAAAATGAACAGGGATACCGAAAACGAACGCAATTATCGAACGTTTCCTTTTCGAACGAACAATAGAAATGTAATGTGAAGCAACAGACAGTACGTGACCAATTTATTAAAAAAAAATGAAAGGGTTTGAGCTCGCTAAAAATGAAAAATTTAATCGCAAAAATAATAAGTCGTGGCGAACAAGGATAGGAAAAATGGGAAAAAAATACAAGAAGAATTAGGAGGGAATTAAATAAAGCAATTATCCGATTATATCCGTTCGCCATTTGTGCAGGACCAAGGGAAATAGTGGAAAAGCCCCGGAAAAACCTGCGGCGATCCGGAGAGCAAAAGTTTTTATTTGTCCGACATAATTGAATTTAATTACTCGCCAGTTTATTTAGTTTAATTAAAACCGAGAGATTTTCCTGGAAAGGCAAAGAAAATGCTGAAAGGAAGGAAGCAAGCAAAAGCGAAAGATAGATAGAAATAAAGGAATAGAAGGCAAGTAAAGAAGGAAAATGCGAAGCGCAAGTTTAGATTAGTAATTATAAAAGAATTTGGCTTAGCCTTTCTTAATTGAAAATAATTAAGGAGCGGAATCTCTGGAAATATGAAGTGCCCTCGTCGGCATTTCCGACGGCATCGGAGGATAACCTTTATTATTATATTATTAAAAGAATGAAGAAGAAGGAAAAAAAAGGAAAATCTGGACTGTTTTCATTTGCACGATATTTCCCAGCGATCCGGTATTAAAATTGCCTATGTCATTTCATTTTAATTTCCAGAGTTTTACGTAATTTTCAAACTTTTTTCTTACTTTGTTTAATTAAAGTCTTAATTAACGAACTTTCAGGAATCTTAATATCGCAACTTAATATATTTATTCTACATTATAAAAAAAAATCAAAATATTTTTATGAACAAATTTTACAAATAATTTGATTCTTATTACAACTATTAATAATATTTTAATTAGTTTTAACTGAAGGAAATATATAGATTTCATTTGAAGCGAAAAAAACACAATTAGTTATTATATTATTTAAACATTATTTTCGGAACTTGAAGTATAGAAAAAAGTTAGAAACTAAAAAGTATATTATTAAGTTTAATTTTATTGAACATTTGTAGACAAAACTGCATCAATTTAGAAATAATTTTTTAAAAAAATAGTTACAAATTAATGATCATCCAAATTTTCAAGACAAGTTTTACGTAAATTGATACTTTTCAATCACAATAACTGCATATAATAAATTTGGTTAAAATCATGAATAGAACTAATTTTGTTGATAAGTTTCGTAAATTGAGAGATTGGAAAAACTGCATACAATAAATTTAGTTATAATTTCACAAAAATCAGTTACAATTTTATCAAATCTATATTCTTATATTGAAATGGTAGTTGAATAAGTTGGAAATACCGAGACAGAAACAGGAATTTACAATATATAATAATTAAACCAAACTATTGTAAATGTTTAAGATACTTTAGAAAAACTTAAATATTTTGATATATTTGAATTGCATAAACAAAAATGATAATTGTAAGATCAAAATACCGCATTTTAAATGAAACAGAAGCTTTTTATTTTTTTCTATTAATTCAAGCATAGTTATAGAATTGACTTATAGAATATATGAATTTCTTAATATAAAGTTTTTGACTTCACCTATGAGTTGGAAATACCGTAGCCAATAGTAAGAAGATAGAAATATTAAAATAGCATATTATTTGAATTTAATAATCTAAAGTTTAAGATTTTCACAAAGACAATTGGAAATTCAAAATATCGAAACCAAAATGAAATGTTTCAAAATACTTAATGTATAAACTGTCACCTATGATAAAAATTAAACTAAAAACAATGAAAAAATAGAAAAAAACTTTATAAAACACGAAATGAGATATTATTCGAATTTACCATAATATTCTAATGTTTAGTTCATTACCTGTCAAGTATATCATAGTTCTAAGCATTCTTGCAGTTAAAATGTTAATTAAACAATATTTTTGTTAAGCTAGTTCACGAATAATTAGATAATTAATCTTCAAATTACACAAATTTATTAATATAAAGTTTAGTATTCAAATGCACGTCAAAAAAAAAACTTACTTTTAATCCTTTACTATATGATAATTGTACGTTGAAAATACTGAAACTAAAAGGAAATGGCTACAAACTTTAAGAAAGCATGAATCGTTAATGTTTCAACTGTCGGATTTTCTCCTATGTCAAAGTTCGAAGCATTTCCGCAATGAAAATATCAATTAAACAATATTTTTGTTAAGTTAGTTCAATAATAATTAGATAATTCATCTTCAAATGTATTATTATAAAGTTTAGTACTAAAATCAGTAGCCTAATGTTTAATCCTTGTAATTGTACGTTCTAAATACTGAAACCAAAATGAAATGGTTAAGAACTATCAGAATACATGAATCGTTAATGTTTCAACTGTCGGATTTCCTGTCACCTATGTCAAAGTTCGACTGCATTCCCGCTGTGAAAATATCAATTAAACAAGCGAACGTTAATTCATGCAAAGTTATGTGTTGATATAGGATCGCAGCGGGCGTTGATCCAATTCCTCTTTGTCTATTGTGAACTGTTGTGAGTCCCGCGGAGCGCCGCGCTCTTCCTTATCGCCAACACTATTTATTCACAATATTATTATTTACTTTATAATGCAAATGTCCTCTGCTCCAGTTAAATATTTATGCGCGCTAGTGGGAAAACTCGGAAAACACGCTGCTAATACATTATTACGATAGCAAGAAGAGCTTGCTTGCTACTCTTGCACTTTACATAATTTCGTCTGTTTCTCCGCCAAAAAGCCGCTGAAGACAAACAAAGGATGAGGGCGGTTCGTCGTGATTCCACCCTTAAGAGACTTAAGTAAACCTAAGAGGTCGGCCGAAGAAGAAACGAAGGTCGGAATACGAGAAGAAGGGAAAAAAAATCTGAGGTCCTTATCTGACGTTTTCGGGAACATCAGGTATAGAGAGTTCCCTTTTGCTTAACATTCTTAAACACTTGTAATGTCATCCAAATTTTTTTTTGGATGTATATTTTAGTTATCTTTGTTTGTTGTTTGCCTCGGCTATATTATACCTCGTGAAGTGTTTCAGCGCCACACAATAATTAATGCGCGCCACCATAAATTTTATATCACCCACCCCTAAAAAGAAGAACACAACTCAAGAAAAAAAAATAATAATAAGAAAAAGTGAGAGAACAAACAAAGATACTTCGTATCCCTTTTTTTTATCCTTCGTCCTACTCGGAAATCGCTTAATTGCTTCAATAATTCCTCGCTCCTCTCGTTTATACAAATAATATGTTACACAATGTTGTTTGATAGGGTTTTATCGCTGGTGGATTTACGAGCGCCTTAAAAACGGTCTTAAGGCTGCAGCAACTGCGTTAAAAGACACAACGTAAACCCACTTTATACGTGTAAGATGTATATATATTTATAGTATGATGCTAAATGCATGCTCGTCGAACGGCAACAACATGTAATAGAACAAATACCGGCACGTCATGATCGGTGCATTACATGCATAACGAATGGTCCGTGTCCATCCATGCTCGAATTCGAATTCAAACTGTTTAACTTTTTCGATGACGTTCGATTCTTTCTTCGATAATTCAATTCGAACAAAAGGCCAACAACAAGAACTCCTTTCATTTCTTCGTAATGCCGCATTACAGAAATTACATTCAGAGTCGATTTCTCAATCGATATTTTTATTTACTTTACGCACTGATTCAAATTTCAACACTAAAAAATTTAAATAAGTTTATTCACATCCATGAGAATTTAGTTACAAATTCAAACAAAACTTTCAAACTATCCAAAATTCGTTTCAAAAATTTCAATAAGATTAGTTTTATCCATAATAATCACTGGCCGATGAAATTTTATATAAGCTGATTTTAAGCAGATATTGTGGTTTAAATCTCTCAATTTAAGCATAATTCGGCACCAAAATTTCAATAAGATTAGTTATATCTATAGTAATTAAATTGTAACTGAATTTTATGAAATTATAACTAAATTGGTTTTATGTAAATATTTTGGTTTAAATATTTCAATTTACTCGAAACTCGTCACCAAAAATGTTACTTATATCCATGTTAATTCTATTTTAACTAACTTTTTTGAAATTATAACTGAATCATCAACTATAAACGATAATTATAACTTTTCTGTTTCAATAAGTGAGCTTAAAACTGAATTGTATAGGTTGAACATCTTTTATTGTAACGGACAGAAAACTTGTCTACCTGCTACAAGTGCTTAAAACAATCACTATAGGGTAAAAGGTGACCGAGCAACCTGCTTCCAGTGGTTGTAAAACACGATTACTTTTCAGACATATTATCTAATCGGTTACAAAGAATATAACCAATTTAACATTTAGCAGGTAAAGACATCAACAAATAAATATAAAAATAATGTTTATTTCTTACAAGATTTTACCTCTCACTGTCCAATGAATAAGATCATCATCAAATTAATGAATATAGTATAAACAATTAGTACAGTGAACATTGGATAAAAGGAAAAACTTTTGGTATAACTAAACAATTTTAGTTTTCTGTCATTCTATAATATTCTATAATATAGAATCTATATAGTCACCTAATGAGAAAACATCGAGAAAAATCAGTTCTTAAAATTTTGTTTTGGTGAAGTGTGTCGATCACCCTTAAAAGTATTGTCGTCACTGTACGTTGTTTAACTAATGTAATTTGTGAATCAACATCATTAATATTCTAGAGTTTCTCATAAAGGTAACATAAATCTTTTAGAAAATCGAAGATAATCAGAGGTTTGGAAATACCCTTGTTTTACCATTTCTCCATCGAATAAGTAACCCAAGAATTGTGGAACTGGGTTAATGGGAAACGGGCAGAGACAATGCCGCACCGCATTATCGCCTCACGGATCTCTCGTTTTTCGTTATCTACAGATAAAAGGAGACCCTTGTAAATAGTCGACATCATAATAATAATACAGTCGTCTCTCGACGTCGGGTTAATTATTAGTGCCCACAGATCCGAGTCGTATTTAGCGGGAAAGCTCTAAATACTTTAAGAGAGGTGTAAATGCGTTAAAAATCCGAGCAAACAGCGTTTCCAAGTTTCAACCGTGTGTATTTATCCATTTCGAAGTCATTCCAAACTGGAACAGCGCTCGCAGTTCGTTTGCTGACCATTCAAACGGGAGGAAAATCGTCCGCGGTTTTTCCTCTCGCTTAATTTTAGCAGCTCTGCAGAAAAGCCTTGAGCAATCAATTATTTTTAGTACCTATAGAATTTCTAAAGGAAACAAAATTGTAATAACTTGAAGGAAGGAAGTTTATTAATTTTTGTTTTGTTTGCTATTATTACAAATGATTCATATCTTAGCTTGAATTCTAGATAAAACAATTCTTTATAATTCTTAATTCAAAACGTATTTAAAAGTTCTCAATTAACAAATTTTTATTGAAATTCTTATGAAAATACAAATAATTCAAATGTCAATTCCTTTTTTGTTTTCAATAATTTTATAATTCTCAATAGAAAACATATTTATTATAAGTTCTCAATTATAAATAATTAGTTTTCAATTAAAAAACACCTCAGTTAACGAATTTCTGCTAAAAATTTGCAATAATCCAATTTTAAAATTCGAATTTTTTATTAATTACAATTACTTTATTGATTTCAATATTTTTTTCATTGAAAAGTTCTCAATTAAAACCAATAATTAGTTCTCAATTTTAAGACATTCTCAAATAACAATTGTTTACTGAAAATGTATGATTTCAAGATTGAATTCCAATGTTTTTGTTTAACAAATTCTTCGTACTTTATTTGCAATTTTATGAATTCATCACAATTGGAAAATTCACATAATTCATACAATTTTTTTAGCTTCAATTCCAAATATACATCCCTTTTTCCAAGAATTATTGATTGTACAACATACAATATTAGAATTTAACAAATTCTTCGTATTTTATGAATTCATCACAAATTTCAGCAAAATTTCAAATTAGAAATGATTGATTTATTTGCTTGAATTCTCCATAGACAATCATTTTTTTCCAAGAGTTATTGATAGTTTTAATCCCATTACCTATTTTTATTTAGTCATCAGTTTCCAGAATTGATCACATATTTTCACTGAAGTTAATTAAGACTTTAACCTGTTTAGAAGTTCACAGTATAAATGATACACTTTTTACTATGAATTCTAGAATAGTCAATTTTCTTGAATTATTGATTGTATATTTATATTTTCATTACATATAGACATATTTTTCATGTTAAGTTTATAAAATTAATTAAAATTTTCTATTGAAATTTACCCAAAATTAAAAGTTTTTTTTTCCAATAATTAATCAAAGCTATTACATGACTTAAATCCTATGTATTATTTGTATTATGAACTAAATTTGATTCTCTAACATAAATATAGATTTTTTTTTATTAATTATTACTAAATTTGAACACATTTTAACAAAATTTCTACAAAATTTCTAATCTTTTTGATTGATGTTTTGACATATTTCTTCAAATACTGCAGAAATCCTTGAAAAATGTAGTATATAAACATTATAATTTTTCCCACGCAAATGTTTTCAATATNTGAACTGCTCACTGCTATTGATTACTTTTCGGTACTCCTCTTATATACACATGCACACATTTTGTTCCGAGAAAGAAAGTGACTGTGCAGTGGTTTCACAATTCGATTACATTACCCACGATATGCATGAATATTGAATAAATTCTTACGAAAAAGAAACCTCCTAGAACAACAGTATCGATTGTTTCGAGTCGAATCGAGAACCGAAACTGAAACAAGCAAAGAAAACAAACCACCCTCAGGATATGTAATATTGCATCAATCTTTATACACGAAACTCATACAACATTTATTATTCGAAAACCGAATTTGATATAAGCAAATCAAAGTATCCACACTCAGAAATTATTGAATATTGAATCAATTCTTACTACAAAGAAATATATACAGTACAGTAGATTGTTTGAAAACCGGAATTGAAACAAGTAATAGTAATGAATAAATTCTTACTACAAAAAACTCCTACAATTATAGTCTTGATTATTTGTAAAATAAAACAAGCAGACAAAACAAAACACCTTCAAAACCTCCAATATTAAACCATTATTATGAAAAATCTCGTACAATAACAGTTTTTTGTTCAAATCTCAATTATTATTGTTTGTTCGAAAATCGAAACTAAAACAAGTAAATAAAACAAACCAGTCTCAGAATTTATATTATTGAAATAATTCTTACAACAAAATAGATACAATAGTTTTATTGAATGTTCGAAAACCGAATCTGAACAATATAAGTAAATTGAACAAATCACCTTTAGAACATTTAATATTAAATCAACTCTTACTACAAGAAAAGACACATATAATAATAGTATTTATTGTTCGAAAACCGAAACTGACATAAGAAGTAGTGCAAACGATCTTAGAATCTATAATATTGAATTAATTTTTCCGAAAATATTGAATACATTTGTTCAAAAATTAATCTCTCACAACAGTTATATCGATCGATTCAAGTGGAATCAAAACACGAAACTTAAACCTAAAACAAACAAAACAAGACAACCCCTTAAATCTATATTTAATTCAATCACGAATACCGCCACGTAATTGCAGAACTGAAGCATCTCGATGTATACGAGGTTTGGAAATCTCGACGTGGAAAACGAGAAATACCGAGAATCCGAGCTGCAACTTTAATGCGCGTATTATCGATTCGTATTCCGAAGAAACATTAATTAGTTAATTAAACGTGTCACATTTCCGTTGAAACGTTGATCCGGATCATACGATTAGCGCGAATTTTAAATACACGTTGCTGAAATATTCAAAGACGCGAAATTGAGACCCTCAAAAGCCCTTCTTTTCTAAAATTTATGTATTTACAGATCTCATCGAGCATTCACTTTCATCTTTTGAGACTCCAAAAAGAATTCGAGAATACAAAAAGAAAACATGAGTATATAAGGAGAAAACTCCACCCTTTGATATTTGAAAAAATATGTAATAAGGGTGGAATCAACTGGTAAACGTATCAAATATAGGTTATGGAAATTAATAGTCTTTTCTGTTTTCGTTTGAAAGGATTCACCATAAATCCTTTTTCTTTTTCCTTTTGATTGATTCGTTTCAATTATTTGGCGCGAAAATCGGTGACGTTATTGGAATCCCCACGTCGGACGTATCCGTTTCTACCCTGTATATGTTATTCCTATCTCTCTCACTCTTGGAGTTTTTCTATTCTTTTTTTTCGCAAAGAAGGAAATTGGATTCAGTCGATGCGCTCTTTCCGTTTCGCTCGAGGCTGCTGGATTGAGCGAGAAAGAGGGAGAAGGAGAACGTGCTTTGCGAGGGAGGCGAAAAGGGATAGGATTAATATCGAAACTTGCTCGAAACACATTTGTTTCAATATGTTGCTCACTCACCGATTGATACTCTCCCTCTTCTATTCTCTGCATCTCCCTTCCTCTCACACACAAGTATATATAAATCCTGAGGGAGAGGCGACGAGGATGAAGCGAAAAAAACACTGGATGTGAATGAAAAATAAAAAATAAATAAATAAAAATGGGGAAGAGAAGTTGATATTGCATTCAAACGTATATTTTTTTTTTTTCATTTTGTTGTTTAAAACCACGGATGGGAAATTAATCGTGCGAGTTGTAAATGCACAGTCCATTCATCTCAATCAGCGCATGAATAAGAGATTTCCGGAATGCTGAGATGATGTTGTTATTAAACCGAATCGATCCCATTCTTCTCTGCCGGATGATGCGAAACGCGATGCTAATGTACACATGCATCGCTGAAGAGTTTTCTGCACAGTTCGCATCGCAGTGCGATTTTCCAGTGATAATGATGCTGGCTGGCCGGAGGCAACAGCGCAAGAGGGATTAAGAGAAAAATGCTGATTCTCTCCTCTCTTCACTTTTTCTCTGCGAGCTCTTATTTCACAATAGAACATTCCGAAATAACTTCAGGATCAATATCGCAATTTATATTTGCAACCTCAAACAAATTTACAGAAAATATAATCTGCTTATAATTAAAAAAAAAATAATTTAGCTCTATTTTTATTTGTAAGTTAATGAAATACTCAAAACGGTTAAAAAACCTTTAGTTTATATAGTTTTTAAACCTTTGTAGACAAACGGCGGATATATCCGCCCTATCTATTACACTTCGTTTATGTAAAATCTTTGACGTTAGTTGCGTAGAAACACCACTAGTGTTACCGAAATATACTTTGAAACATCTATGTCAGGAATAGGTTAAGCATAAAATCAATCAATCTTGTGATGGTTAAGCAATTATAGTTGACTTATAGGTGACTTATACAATTAATAGAAAACATGTACATAACACTTCTTTATTTCTTTTATTTAACATTCTCATAAAACTATAGATTTTAATGTTGTATTAACAATTATATAAACTATTCACTAAATTTACTATAATTATAAAAAAAATGGAATTGTATTATTCATTATTAATTACAAGAATAAACAAGAATAAATAATAATTATACATATTTTATTTTACAAAAAAAAAATGTGACAGAAAAATTTATAAATAATACAATAATTAAGAAATTAGATAATTTTTTTGTGGACGTTTGAGCTGTATTTAACGACAACGTCTGTTTAATGATCGAACTGTGTTTATGCAACTGGTCATTAATCAATAACCTCTTTCATCTCTTGCGGTTTTCTTTTAAAGACACTGAACATGTAAATATACAGATTTAAAGCTGGAAATTTCAACGAATGCAATTAGTGGAATTCTATGTTTATGTTATATGCGGAGTTCGTTTAATATATTATAGTTAAGAAAACTGTTGTTTTTTTAATTCTGTGGTATTTATATTGATTATATAGTTAAGAATACTTGAAATTGAAAATTGTATAGAAAATTAGTAATTATTAGTTAGTTATGATGCGTGATGAAAAAAATGGCAAAATAAACGGCAATTATGGAATTTCGTGCAGTTCATATTGAATTAATGAAGATTCATCAGTAATGAAGTGTAGATGCTTTCTTTGTCTGCAATTGTTTGCGTCTTTAATCCTTTGTTGAACGAAAGAATATTTCATTTATATCTACATAAAAATTCTTTGACCGAGGTCATTGTTTCATATTTATAGCATTTTCTTAGCATTTTTCGTCCTTCTTTGTATTTTTAATTTATATATTTATATTTTTGTGCTAGATTATTTTTGCTATTAAAGTTCAATTCAACTTTAGTTTCAATACTTTTTTATAAAGTTTTATATTAAATATATGAATGAAAATTGAATGTTTGATTCAATAATATTAAACTAAATGATAATAAAATACATGAATTAAGAGGAAAGAGAAATTTCTTGTATTTAGTGAAAACAAAACATATACAAATTTATTAATTATAGAGAAAAATAAAAAGAAAATAATGGAATTAGATTCAAATTTTGTACTTTTAAGAAAAAAAAAATACAAATTACATACAAGTATTTTTGATATGCACAATGTAGTTGTCGATACACAAATTAAAAATATTGTTAAAAATTTATACTGTGTATAAATAAACTAAAATGTATTATAAATACACAAAATATGTGTATAGAAGTTTTGAAAATGATGTAGCAGGCGCACAATTCGAGATTTCTCTTCTCGTCACTCGTTAAGCGAGGTTCCACTGTATTCTTCTAAAGAATGCGAATGAGAATAACATTTTTTTTTAATATAGTCACATGAATAAGTACAAAAGTAGATGAATTTGCAATAAAATCAAATTACTTTTTATTTTATGTAAAGCATAAATTCACGTGCATAGATATTGGCTATACCTATGTAAATCGATTTACTACACTATTGTCGCGAAATTGCGGAATCTGCGGCATCTCCATGCCATTGCTTCTCCGTTAATCGCTCATCCAGCGGAATTAGTTTCGCCGGGAATGGGGATATTCGTGCGCGACTCGCTTAACGTCCTTGCAGCGCTCAATCAACTCCTCGGAGCGGTCGAAGCATAAAACGAGGATAATCATTTCGTAATGGGAAGCAACGAAATCATACGTAATAATACAAACGGGTGATCCATTAATCCGTTTTTGGCGAACGTAAAAGTATGTAGCAGCAAATCGGTCGTTTAGAGAGGGACAAACGATTAATCAAAAACCCCGAAAACTTATTTTATTTATAATCCCCGCAAGTTCCGTAACTTGTTGCGCCTCTCTCTTGGCTCCCCATTATCGTCATTAGGATGTAATGAATGTGCAATTTCGCTTAGATATATCAGAACTTGTCTCTGTTTTCCAACCGAGAAGACCACTCTCCATCATCATCACCTCTGCACATGTTTGCATGTCGCCTTCAGTGTGCATATGGTATAAAATGACCGGAGTGCGTATAAATATTTGAAGAGACCGATGCCCTTTTTTTTTCTTCTTCTTTCGTTTACATCCACATCCACCTCCACCACCTTCTTCTCCTTTGGTTTATTTATAAGATATTTTATAAGCTGTAGACACGGTGTAGGATTGAGGACTGCGATGTAGTCGTATGTAATGTGTGCGCGCCGTGTAATGTAATACGACTGTCGTGTCCCTGTCGTTATTTACCGTCAGGTCGCTTACTGCGAGGAGACCCACTAAACACAATATATGCACACACATCACACACAAAATAAAAAATGCAGCGACGACGATAACGTACGTACAGATTCCTTGGAAATCGGCGATCATTTCACACGTAATTGAATTCTGTATGCACAGATTCTCAATAAACACAATAAACTTACATTGTTTGCCCAAACGACTATCAAACTATTAAAACGTGGTGGATCTATTTTCTGCTATGCGAGATATGCGCAGCTTTACGGCTTTCTCAAAGTTGTAATAATTATCACACCACCGCACTTCAACATAACAGTCAATAAAAGACGTGAAATATGAGAATGTATACATCACGATTTCTATCTTAGATTTACGTAATTATTTCTTTAATTTGTATATGTAATTGTTTTTTATTTACACAGTAAATGTTAGTTTACTACTACTTATATCAATTAATAATAGTTAGTTTTTTTATACATCATGATTTATTTTAATGTTTAATCAACAAAAGGCAAACAAAAATATTATAAAATATATTTTGAGATACAAAAGTTATTATTTAAAATAAATTATTTATTGTTAAATCAATTACTTTATAACTGTTTTTTTAAATATTAATATACAGATATCCCCGGATTTACGAACAAAATTCTAAAAACTCCAACATGTTACACTGATAAAAAATTAACTGTCCAAACAAAAATTGATACTTTCTTTAATAAAATTTAACATTTTTGGAAGATTTGTTTCTTTTGTCGTTTATATTAAATAAGTGTGATGTCTACATTGAAAAGTATTTGTAAGTAAGTATTTTGTTTATTTTAATCTATTTTTTCAAATTTATGCAGTCAGTAATACGGAATTTAACATATATATATAAAAGTAAAAACCATGATAAAATTCCCCCTGACTTACGAACAAATTCGACTTACAAACAACCCCTTGGGAAGAAACTAGCACGTAAGTCGGGAGATACATGTATTGTATATTTTAAGAATTTCCTATCTTCTTCGCATTTCTTAAAAGCATCATTAATAATAAAATTCTATACATTTAGAAAATACAAGTTTCATTTATTGACTTCATTTATTTAAAATAATTTCACCGTTTATTAATTTCCAAACTATGGGTATTTTTATTCAACTGGTAGAGCAAATTTATTAGTTACATTTTTATAAATAATTTGAACATTTCAGATAATTTACGTAATTTTTCCATTGTTAATAACAAATATTAATTTGATTTCACAATGTCAATAAGTTAAAAATTAAGAATAAATAGTATTGTGTAACTTATTAGTAACCTATTATAATAAATAGAATGCAGAAATTTTGTTTTTTT
The DNA here is from genome assembly GCF_001412225.1 of Nicrophorus vespilloides. Lineage (NCBI taxonomy): Eukaryota > Metazoa > Arthropoda > Insecta > Coleoptera > Silphidae > Nicrophorus > Nicrophorus vespilloides. The sequence continues at coordinate 111,001 of NW_017095478.1, forward strand.
CTTCAAAATACATAGATTATAAATCATTATTATTTTGTAAACGAATTTAATAGAATAGAATAGAAATTTACAATTTTATTGAAAAGAGAATAACGTAGTAATTATATTATTATCAAATCAATCTAAAAGTATCTGAATTATTACGTGAAATCTTTACAGTAAAACTTGTTTATGTGTGGTAGATAGGACCGCATAAAAAGATTTACGAAATACATGAGAAAGTGTAACCAAACAAAATAAATAATTAAATTACTATTACTACTCGTGTTAATCTATAAATGAGCTCCTTTTTTTATGAATTGCTTCAAAATCGACTAACAGAATCGTTTGAGCAGACTGTACATATATATGCAATCTGATAGAAAATATTACAATGGTGCCAACACCGCTGTAATTGGTTGGATTTCATATACCGCATAAAAAAATCGCACAAAAATAAAAACGCATAAAAAAGGAACCGCACAAAAACAGGTTCTATTGTACAAATGTTCCAATTAATATATTTTGCATCTGTTTCAAATAATATACTTGTATAAAAAGATGACAACTATAGAAAATATTTCAATAATTTAAAGACAATTTCTATAATTATTTCATAAAACAACATTGAAATATCTCTTCTCTTTAAAATAAACATGATTAACTAAATATTTCATGATATTATTAATAATAATTTGTTTTTTTTTTAATTAATGAGAACAATTAATCATTGTTATATATTAAAGCTTAATTAATTGCATTAAGTAATGTAGTAATATTTTTTTGTCAAAATAATTTTATCAAAATAAAAATATACATTTAAATCACATTATTATCAAAATTATTACAAATTAATTAATATTTATTAAAATTCACAATATAATTGACACATATTCATTAAAACTTTTAAATGAAAGATTTTAATTAACTGTAATTAATAACTTTGTAATTAAATTATTTTATTCAATCTATTTAATAAAATTAACATTTTTGTAAAATGTTTAATTTAATTTTCATTAAATATGTTAAATAATATATTATAATTTAAATAATATTTTTTTATAAAATTATTTAATTGAAATTAAATTGACATTGAGAATAAATTTGTAATCATATTAAATATACATTAAATAACTTAAAATTAACGAAACAATTTCATAAATTCACTAAAACCATTTGAATTATTCTCCTCTCTAAATAAAAAAATAAATACAATTGACAACCGACGAATATCGTTATAAAACTTATTAGCATTTTCGATAATTAAAGCAAAACACGCTTTGCACAGTGCGCGCAAATTGAAAAATTCGTTCGAACTGCGAAATGCGAGCGGATTCCGCGATGCGTAAATAATTTTTGCGGCTGCAAAATGAAATTGAATTGCAGACCGATTGCCGTCAATGAAACGAATTCGATTTGCGGCTTTCGAGGTGACGCGGTTTCATACCAACGTTTAGACATAAATTTCGACACCTAATTAAGCAAACAACTACACAGTTTAAACTAGGAAAGAATGAGATGAGAACTGCGTAGAATTAATTAACATGAGAAAAATCCTCTTGTTATTGTTGTTGTTGCAATGGTTATAACTGGAGGATAAGAAAAAAGAAAGCGTTTTTGTAAGGACGATGAACCTTTTCTATTGTAATTAGTTTAATTAGAGCTCTTTTACTTCTTGGAGATGAGCGTTATGAGAGGGGACAGGTGGTTGAGATATTTCCGAAAAGTTGAGAGGCAATCTCTGACTTTCTTGTTTTTTTTTTTGGTT
>NW_017095478.1:112755-196881 GCF_001412225.1 Nicrophorus vespilloides
TAATCTAAAACACATTTCACAGTAGCATAACTAATTGAAAGCAAAAACCCCCCCTTTACTGGTTCTCACACTCGTTCCAAAAAGTCACAGAAAAAAGAATGCATCACCCTACAAAACATGCTGGTCGTACGTACGTACGTTTTCCAACAAACACACTAATAAACACCATTTGTTAGGAAGCGCTTAGCGAGGATGCCTCCGCTTTTGGAGCGAGGGAATTGTGTTTCTTGAGGAGGAATGCGAATATATATCAGATTTCGTTTTGGCGTATCTCTGAATTTTTTGATAAATTGGCCATTTGATATAAAAGCTCTTTCTGCTCTCGCGCTCCGTGGGGTTATCTTTAAAGAGTGAGAGAAAAGGCTTTCCTCCATCCGTATCCACCTCCGCCTCCACCAGGCGAACAAAAGGACATCTCTTTCTATCTCTCTTTCTTCATCCTGTAAATGGCAACAAAAAGAATTAAATACATATAATGGAACAAACAAAGAGGACAAAAAAAACAGCAAACAAGACACAATAAATAGTGAGCAACAATCCAATTCGAGTGTGTTTTGTACGGGGCGAAAGTGGAGGGATTTTCCTTTCAGCTACCCGTTATTAATTTGTGTCATTAGTAAATGTCTCGAGTTGCACGTCGATGGGCATTAGCACCATCTGCAATGCAAATCAGGCAGGATCTCGGAGAAGAAGAGAATATAAATCTTACGCTGTTAACCGTGGAGGAAGAGGAATAGGAGTGCAAAAGAAAAAAAAATAAGAAAATGCGCTCGTTACTAATAGAAAATCTCGGGGTTTTGGCGAAAGAACGAAGAAAGAGAGGGATGTCGTGTGCTAATGATCACCGTGCCCGAACGAAAAACCTCCAGGAATGTCATTCGAGACTTTTTGAGTGACTTTACAACTGCTTCTATTACGTAAAACAAACAGAGCCGAGCGGAAAACGAATGTTTCTTAGGGGGCGCGTCGACTTTAACCCTCGTTTCGCTGTCTGCAATACCACACCGACACGGACACACCCTCCCACAGAACCGAACATTCCGCATTATTAATACAAAAAAATAACGAAGATTCGACAACTACAGTTTTTAACAGTTTTGACATATTCACATAAGCGTGAACATAGACTGAAGTAGTCTAGTTAGTGTCAATTAAATTGACAACTATCGGTTATGATGAATGTAACCTTGGTAACTAAATAAGTTAAAACTTCAAAAAATGACAGATGTAACTTTTGACGTAATTAACTACTATGGACAATTAAAAAAAACACAAGTATTACCTATGGGTCAAAATGACCCTTTTATTATATATTTGAAAAATAGAATAAATCAATTTAACTGATTTGATTGCTAAAAATAGTCAAAACTTAAAAAAAAACTAACAAAAAAATACAAATACTATATATGGGTCAAAATGACCTGTTTATTAAATATTTCAGAAATTGAACAAAATATTGATTTTCATAATAAACACATATTAATTCTTATCATTTAAACAATTTAACATCATTTAAAACTGATTTTATAGATCTAAACACTCAGGGAAATATTTTTTTTGAGCAAGTAGTACAAATTGGTGACTTGGATATGTCACAAAACGTTGCTCTTTTCTTGAAACTCTGTTGTTTTTTTTTCATACATCGTTTTAGTGTACTCTGATTTTCCTCGATTTGTTACATGGTCAATCCAAAGTTATTCCATTTTGAAATCCACATATTTTAAGAACATATTTGCTTTAGATGGGTCATATTGACCCGAAATACTTTTTACTATAAAATAAGTACCTTTAGTTGCAACTGCTACAATAAAATGTGAATGAAAACAAATATTAGGAGGGTCATTCTGACCCATCTGTAGTACTTATGGGATAATCTATAAATATCTAAACATTATTAGAATAATTCTTAGTGATCATTTATAGTTGCTTTGAGATAATCGGAGTAGAATTGCAAGTAATCGAATACTTACTTTATTTTTCAAACTACTCTTAGACCGGTTTCGTTCTCTTCTCTTCCTGTGTGTAATAACCTACATAAATGCGAGTAATTGGCAAGCTCATGCATCATGCATGCATATAAGCATGTATAGAAATACAGACTCATATATAAAATATTAATCTCGGTCTGTTGTGAAATGGAGAAACACATGTAATTGGTTTGAGTCTGTGCGTTGGTAGTCAAATGGGACGTTTGTTAGAAGCTCAGACGAAACGTCAGAAGACCCAATTCATCAACAACAACAAAAAAAAGTAAAAACCGGCCTGGACCCACATGCTTCCAGCATCTTTTCCAATATTCCGTCCCATCCCATCTCTTCCACTCCTCCATCGATGGCAATAAATTTGATAAAAAGCCAACGACCTTCGTCGGAGTCGTTCCGATGCTCGTAATGCGGCTTGTCTACATCGCAATTGTCGATTGTCGTTCAGAAAGATGTAGGGAGAGAGTCAATTATAACGAGGATAATGATGTGAATAAAATGCGAATCGAATCAATTAATTAAATTGAAAATCGTAATCGAGTTGATAAAGCTATGACATATCCATCAATTTATTAATTGTAAACACGATATAATTAAAACCATTACAGTTCCGCAGTTATAAACAGTTCATACTAAGTGCATCGAATACAAACTATTCAGTTTATATTAACTTTATTGCATTCAGTTGTAGCTTGTCATATTAATAAAGTATACTGCATCATCAATTTGTTTATTATAATAATGATCTAATATAAAATTTGCATTAATGACAATAAAGATTGAATTCTATTTTATTTAGTTGTAGCTTGACATATACTAAATTTAGGGGTTAAAAACGTAATAATTTAAAATAAAGAAAAGGGATGGTATATACCACATATGTTTTGCTCGCTGAAGAACCACGTGGTCTTCAAAAGAAACCGCCTAGCAGTAACTGTGACCAAATAGTAACTAAAACTTACAATTTATTACATTTGATCATTACTAATTTATTTTGCACTAAATACTATATTTTCACTCTCTAAAATCAATATTTTATTGATACTTAAAAATATATGAAAATACAATATTTTTTCAAAATAAATTTTCAATTTTTCTTGTTTATAAAACTGTAATAAATAATAAATAATGATAGAAAAAAATAAATTTTAAATAGATTGAAATATATTGGAAATGACTAAATTGATAAATAATGTCTGAACGATTTCGTTATTCGATTATAAATATTTAATATACATATATTTATAAGTACATACAAAATTAAATGATTTCTTATGCATAATCAATATTTACAATGGATAATGTGGAAATAATGTATGTTGTAAGTTACTGTACTTACGTATTTAAAACGTGTTTATGAATCATCGTCGACTGTGTCTAAAAATAATGCACTTGTCGAAGGACGCGCTGCACTTATTTAGTTCATTAGAAACAGAATTTATTTTTAGAAAATTTAAAAAGAAAATGTAATATTACTTTACTGATATAAAAATTAATATTATTTCTAAAACATTGTCTGTTTATTAATTTTTAAAACTTTGTTATATAACACAAATCTTTTCATTCAAGAAAATCCAAAGACTTATTTATACATTACTCAATATTTGTCACGTAATTTATAAAGTTTCTGGTAAAGTTTATATTAAACAAACTACTTCGTAGATTTAATCTGCTAAGCATACTTAATTTTATTGATGAAACAACAGTCATACCTCGATTAACGAATTGGATACGATCAACAATATCTTCGTTTTCAGAGGTAGTAAATACTATAGTGAGAAAACTTTCCTTCGTAAAGCAATTTTTGCGGTCAAAGGGAAATCACATTTTAAAATTAGTTTTTATACACATTGATTATTTGATTATTTAATTATTTTCTCATTCATTTTTTCCTGCCTATAGGGAATTATTGCATTTAACACTTATAGCTTAACAATAAAAAAAAATCCTAAATCGGGATAATTTTTACCTTTGGTTATTGACATATTTTCGCTATGAACTAAGGTTTTCTAAATCTTCCATTGAAAAACTATAATATTCAGCATTCAATAAATCTATAATATCCTCTTCATTAACATTTGAAATTATTTGGATTTCATTTTCTTCTTCTAGTACAACTTTTTTGCTTGAAAATGTGGACTTCGTTATATCAAAGTTTCGTTATCAGAGACATTACCTCTGATAACGAAGCTTGGTACGATTATATTACGAAATACGAAAATTCTAGTGTATACGCCTTAATTAAAAAAGACCAATATTTTGTCCACACTTGTCCAATATTTCTTAAGATTAAATTAACAAATTTCTTCTATTTCTTATATTGAACGTGTCATGTAGTCAAGTTTAATTACAATAAATATATACTATAAACTATATTATAAAGTTTATATTCTTTCTAAAATAAGCAAACATGATGTCCACAATAGTCTAGCATTTCTTAGTTTTTAAATAAAGAAAAATAAATAAAAGATTGAATGTGTAAAGTTGAATATAATTTCATTACATAATATAGTTTATATTCTCTCTATTTTAGTTTTTGTTTGTTTTTAAATAAATAACCCCATATGTTGTCCACAGTTGTCTAACATTTCTTAAGCTTTATATTAACAAGTTACTTCTATTTCTTAGATTGAATGTATTAAATTGAATCCAATTATAATACATAATATAGTTTATATTCTTTCTATCTTCATTTTTGTGTGTTTTCATCAAATCGTAATGTGTACGCACCTATTAACTAAAATAAGCCAATATTTTGTCCACACTTGTCTAACATTTCTTAGGTTTTATATTAGCAAATTACTTCTATTTCTTAAATTCAATATATCAAGTTGAATCCAATTACAATACATAATATACTTTATATTCTCTCTCTATATTCGTTTTTGTTATATCTTCTTGCTCTGTGGTATCTTTTATATCTGCTGCGCGACAATTTTTGTCCGTTGCAACGAAATTATAAGAAATGCAGGGAAGAATTTTATTGCCCGAAACGTTAGCTCACATTATTTCCTTTTTTCTTTACCCCCGATTCTCTGCGCTGTTGTTGTCCTCCTCCCATTCCTCTCGGTCACATTTAGCCGAGCATAATTAAAACCGCTCTCGTATGACCGAAGGAAAAGGAGAGAGAGAGCAAAAAAAGTAAAAATAATAATAATAAATGCCATTAGTTATGCAGGATGAAAAAGTTCCGCGCGTTTTGCGCCTTTTGCTCAGCTTTGCTCTCCGGAGACTTCATCATTTACGCCGTGTTTAATGTTACTAACATTTATTACAATTTCCACGTTTAACGGTCCCACTAATATAACAGTGGAAACTTTTGCTAAATTACATCTCCTGCAGCCGAACAGACACAAGAAATAGTTTAAAAAAAAATAATAAGAACTCTGTAATAAAATACACTTGCATCTGCAGTGCTGCAAGTCGTTTCTGTATTATTTTTTTTTTGTTCACTCCATTACTTTATTTCAATTGCTTTCGGCGAAATTAACGAAAATTGCATTACGTGTAATTGCGTAACGTATTGTTACGTTTAATTAATGGAATATTCTCCAACTGGAATGTGTAACTGAACGCAATTTTAAGAGGTTTCAATTTGGACTTTGAAGTCTAACGTAAATAAATGAGTTTTTTTTTCTTTTCTGGGAATAAAATACGGGGTAACGTGAGCAGATTTCAGAATTTTAACGGCCGTAAAATTTACGATTTTCATATCTCCATTTTTATCGTTTACTTATATTTTTTCTTTTCTTCTTCTTCTTATTTTCCAAAGACAAAATATCGTGTTTCGTCCCGTTTTCCTATTTTCTTTGTTTTTATTTATATATATACGCACATAACTTTTCTCTCTCTCCTCTTAACGGCGGTCCAATAAAATCCGAGAAGCGGACAGGAAGGAAACATTTCGTGTTTGGATTTTATTTTATAACTCGTATTAATAGAAAAAAACATAATATATCGGAGGATTTGAGTTATAGCAAATTGCATTACTATCTTGTTATTTTATCTATCTGATGTTTTATATCCATACAATATTTCAACGTAAACATATTTCATTATTAATATATTTTTTTTTATATCGTATATTGTTTTATTTCACAAAAACAAGTTCTACTGTATGTAAATACTCATGAAAATAAGTTTTAAAATAATTAATGAAAATTTAGATAATTTTCTCTGAGAAATTTAAGATTAAAATTTAATTTTAATTTCATGTATAAATGATTATAATTTGTAATTATTTTGTTTAAAAAAAACATATTTTCCAATTAATTGATCATTTTTAAAGTTAATTTATAATCGATTTGTTTACACTTAATTTTTAATGCAAAAGGGAGTTCATATTTTGAAAGTTTTTTCACCATCAAGAAATACAAAATTTTTCATATTTATCTTTTTCTTATAGACATTTATTTATTGAATTAGGTAAATTTTTATTTTATTTAACTGTAAACATTACTCTTTTCTTTTTTGTTAAATATATGCATCAATTTACGTCAAAATTGATGAAAAAAATTAGAGTAATTGTTGAAATTTCATTTATATTTTGAAGATTTTTTAAGTGTAAAATTTATACGAGCCAAAATCAAATATTAACTTAGTGTAATTGAGTAGAAACAAATTTCACCAAATTTCTTTTGAAGATCTTATGTATACACAAAATACATAAGGTGTTAAAACTTGTAACTTTATACAAATGTATCATTTATCAAAATACACCAATTATTCAGTTTCAATCAGTCCGGATTCAGTAGAGTCAGGTTTGAAAATTTCAAAATAAATTAAATTGAGCAATTAATTTTGTATATTTTGTTAATTTTGTATATTTTTAATTCCTCGATTAGTCCAGAATATTGAGGTTTTCCTGTATTTTTTCCCAATTTTAATGTCGAATGTTTTTTTTTAAGTGCTTTTAATAAATTTACTATAATTTATAAAATCAATATATTTTTAGAAAAAAAAATAACTTCTTATAGATTGTTCATATAGATTATAGATCTTATAGATTAGTTCATAAATTTACTAATTTTTGTTAATAATAATATTATTTAGTGCAAAAACTATATTTTCACAAATTAATTCAAATTTAATTAATTAACAAAATTTGCATTTTTTTTGGAATTTTTTAATATATTATTAATTTGTAACTATTCCAATGTATAAAATGCGGATGTCCTTGTTTCTAAATGTAGAAAAAAAACTGGAGCAAACTTTGTTACAATTTGCATATTCGTGTAATTTCGTAGCCACGAAATGTTTTCAACTCGAGGATCAAATGAAAACAATTCCATTTCGTCGAAAAGAATAGAAGAGTTCATCCAGAAGAGATGCCTCGAAGGCGTTCTCCATATCGCGCCTAAAAAATAGCACAAAAAAAAGAGGTGTGTAGTAGTAGGTATATTGCTGTTATTGTTGTTGTTGCTGATGAAAATTTCGAAACGGTTTTTAAACCCATTGTGCATTCATAAATTGAATAGTTGTAAGTCGCAATCAAAACTTTCCGTCTCTCTCACTTTTACACATTTCTAATTCACCGTTCTCTCTTTTACACACACATTTTGTATCCAACTCTCTCTCTCTCTCTCTCTTTTGCGCCAAGCTCTCATTCTGAAGGCACGCTGCGCTGGCGTTCTTTCACACTAATGAAATTACAAATGGGAACTCGATGGAGGAGAATAGAAGAGAATAGGAGGCAAGAGAACCGCGCCAACGAACGCAATACTACAGTTATTATTATGATCGTGGCTATACACTGGATTATATTATATCGGGAGGCCATTGTATCGGAGGCCACAGAAATCCGTAATAGAAATATATATATAAATGCATAATCAAGCGAAATACTCTTTTGATAAATAATTACCGGGGCTTTAATTAACGCCGCTTCCGGCGGTCGATCGATGACCAATTAAAATAAAAATAGAAGAAAAAAAATATATATATGAAAAAAACCATATTTCATCCAGTTTCGTTCCACCCACTTGTCCTTGATTTATTTGCTCCTATTTCTATTTTTTTTTTGTTGGTTTCGATGGGCGATAAATACCAATTTTGCTCTTGTGTACATTGGGTAAAAGACGCAGAAGCGGGATGTATAAATTTGACGTAAATCAAAAAGGATTCTGGCAGTTTTATTTTTTATTTTTTTCTCTTAAAGGCGGAACAAGTCTTTGAGGCTTGTTACCAACCTGTCGAGCTGTTGCCGACTTTTCGCGTTCCAACATATTTTATGGTTATTTTTTGTTTCTCGAACCAAATCATATTTCACCCAACATTGTCTTTCGCTAACGGACAAGATAATGATCTTTTAAGCGATTTACCTGCGGATTTTCGTTTGCCGCAAATACCTTTTTTCGAGAAAAAAAAAGGTAAAAACACAAGAATTGGACACAATTTGACCTATGCGACGAAAGCAACATCAGTGTCATTGAGGAATGAATGATTCGTTCGGAAATCAATCGAACCTCCCCTTTGTACACATCCACTTACCCACAAGGTAAAAGGTACGAACAAAAAAAAATACACGAAATATAAAAAACTGGATAGGTTAATAAGAAAATCAATGTGGAATTATTATACACCTCAAAGATTTGTGTAACAAAAGCGACCGCATGTCAGAGGCATTAGGGCATTAATAAATTATAACAGATCCTTACTTTTTTGTATATATATTTGCTTTCGGACGTATTGATTTGTCCGGTGAAATTTGAGAACGCTCGTCCTTAAATATATTCGTAATAAAATAATCCATCCATCATTCTTGAAATAATCAATCTACACAAAAAAAGAAATAAAAGTCACTTCTTTCTTGACAAGATGAAAAATGATATACAACAATACCTCGCATAGTGCGACTTCCATCAGTCCGGATTCATCGATTGATTGATTTAGTTTGTCCGGTTTCAAACAGTCCGGAATCCTGGCTAAATCAATTGCTCGGACTATGCGAGGTTTTTCTGTATATATTTATTTAAATACTGGTAAAAATTCTACACAAGAAATAAAAGTAATTTTTTTCTTTACGGCTTCGAGCAATCCGGATTCACTGATTGAATATGCCATAGAAATTTAGTTTTATTTCTATGTTATTTAGTTGCTCGATTTGTCCGGTTTCAAACAGTCCGGAATATTTGAACTCTTGTAAAAATTCTACACAAAACAGAAATAAAAGTCACTTCTTTCTTTACAACTATAAGAAAAAAAATGATATACAGCAATACCTCGCATAGCGCGGCCTCGATCAGTCTGGATTCATCGATTGATTTATTCAGTTGCTCGATTTGTCCGGTTTCAAACAGTCCGGAATTTTAGCTAAATCAATTGCTCGGACTATGCGAGGTTTTTCTGTATATATTTATTTTAATCCTAGTAAAAATTCTACACAAAATAGAAATAAAAATCATTTCTTTCTTTACGGCTTCGAGCAATCCGGATTGAATATGCCAAAGAAATCTAGTTTTATTTCTATGTTATTTAGTTGCTCGATTTGTCCGGTTTCAAACAGTCTGGAATATTGGACTATGCGAGGTTTTTCTATATATTAATTTGAATTCTACACAAAACAGAAATAAAAGTCACTTCTTTCTTTACAATTACAAGAAGAAAAATGTTATACAAGAATACCTCGCATAGTGCGGCTTCGATTAGTCCTGATTTACTGATTGAATATTTCAAGAAAACTAGTTTGTTATATTATTTCTATTTTATTTAGTTACTCGATTTGTCCGGTTTCAAACAGTCCAGAATATTGGTTAAATCAATTGATCGGACTATGCGAGTTTTTTCTATTAATATATATAATTTGAACTCTCTCTGAAATTATATACAAAACATAAATAAAAGTCACTTCTTTCTTTACAACCTCAAGAGGAAAAATAATATCCAGCAATAACTCGGATAGTGCGGTTTCGATCAGTCATATTGAATATTTCATTAGTTGCTCGATTTGTCCAGTTTCAAATAGTCCGGTATATTGATTGATCAGAATATCCGAACTTTACAACCACAAGATGAAAAATGATATACAACAATACTTCTCGTAGTGCGGTTTCAATCAGTCCGGATTCAAAATTTCAACACAATCTATTATTTCTTTTTTATTTAGTTACTCGATTTATTATCTTCGGCTGAACCGATTACCCGGACTATGCGAAGTTTTTTTCTGTATACATTAATTAGGACCCTCGTAAAAATTGCTACAATGTAACGTAAGTCGTATATTTTAGACCGAATCGATGAACAGCAAAAAAAAAATGTTTGTAACGAAAGACCGTATATTTAAAACCCAAGCAGTAAAACTCGATCCAATAAAACGTCTTAATAACAATTAATTATGTTCTTGTGGGAACACCTTTTCAGAGAGGTTTATTCAATATTTTATATTTGGTTTGACATTTATTGTGCGCTTACTGAAAGCGCGCGCAAACAAAAGGTCGAACTCTCTCCAAACTAATTACGAACATATTTTTGCTTTTTTTCCGCGTGTGTGTGTGTATACTTGTCATAATAGTCGATTATATCGTAAGTTTATTAATTATTTGTTCCAAGTTTCCTCTTTTTTAACTACTTTCCTACATAATTTATTTCATTCGATTTTTTTTATCATCGTCACATCAATCACATTACAAAATAAACGTGAAAGTTTATTTTGCTGCAATTATCCTTCTTCCAAACGCATTTCGATAAATCTACAGCAAATAATGCAAATCGATTAAATTATTTAGTAAATTGCATTAGCTATAATTGTAGAATAATTTTCTTCGTTATTATTTGATTAGTTTTTAAATGATTCTTCGATATTTGAATTTAATCAAATTTTTTGTTCCTTAAACATTTTATGCAAAATTTATTTATTTTTTTGTAACATATAAATTATCTTTATTCTAACTTCTATTATAAAATAATATAAATAATTATGTAATTAATTCCTCAATTTTTCTTTATAATTAACTACAATTATAATTATTTCAAATGTACCTAGAAAATTTCACTCTAAACAATCAAGATTATAAAATTATACAATAAATTACGTTGTATTATTTTATTAGAATTTTTTATAACATGCTACAATTATCATTCTTCCAAATGTATCTAACAAAAAAATAAGCTAAACTTATTCAATATAGGCTATAATTATTAGTATAACTTAATTTGTTATTACTTGTTTTTATACATTTGTTTTGTCATCACAACAATTTAGCTTCAATATTTTATTTTTTTTATAACATACTGTAATTATGTTTCTTCCAAATGTATCTAACAAAAAATGAGATGAAATTATTCAGTAAATTGTATTAGCTACGATTATTAATATAACATGATTTGTTATTAGCTTTTAACTAGTTTTTTTAATGGAAATAATGATACTTTTATCAAAACATCAATCAAATTACATCAGTTTTTTTAAATTTATTTTCAATTAATTTTATACAAAGCAAATTGGGTAGATTCGTCGAGTAAAATAAAGAAAGTCTATATAATTTAAATTTAGTTGTTATAAAAAAGAAACTGAAGTAATTTTTATTCTGCTCTAAATAATGTACATTATAATCGTGTGATAGCATCAGAAATTGTTCGGTTATTTACCGTAATTCAGCCGGAAACGTGTTTTCGCATTAGCCGCAACGATCATTAATGCATACGTAATAAAACTGGAATAAAAGTCAATAAAGAGGAAACAATTTGCACAAAACAACAAAACGAAGCAAAAGTGGATCGAAACGAAAAAATAAATAACGCAAAGAGAGGGAGAGAGAATCATCGCTCCGCACACATAATAATACAAATTGAATGTTCTCAATTAACAGAATTGGTTTTAATAATTTTTTCCCTTTAATTGAAATATTTCCGTTAAATTATTCATTGGTAAATGTTTTTTTCACTCTTGATTTTATTGTTGTTTTTTTATCATTTGATTTGTTATGCGTTTTCGAATTTTTGAGGTCCGATGGTTTCATGAAAAACCGCTGAAAATTTCATCAAAACCGCTGCCAGTTTTTATATTTAGTTTTCAGTTTGTAAAACAAACAACAACAAAAAAATACACACGGAGCGAATTTCTCACGTCCAATTGCACTTGATCTATTTAGAAGCGAAAATGTGCGACAGATTAATATTAATACGTCGCGTATTTTCGGTTCAGGTGAGCGCAAGATTTGCCCCATTTATATTATACGAAAATACGGTACTAAATTTAACATCACAGGCTGCGGCTAAAGCAGTCATAATTCCTTTACACTTTTAGTAAGAGTGTAAAAGTATTGAAATTTATTTGCTATGTAATTCAAGGATATCTTATGGACATTAAAATCTATATTTGATAGAAGATTAATTATATTTAGACAGCATTTCCATTTTTTTGTACAAGAAATTTGTAAAATTACACATGCAAAATGGTTATTTTTAAATACTAAATCACTATACTTATATAATACTAGTAATTCCTAAAACGATTACTTGGCAAGTAACGTATCAAATATATTTATTTATTGAAATAGTCACATCGTATAAAACTTACTAAATACGCAATTCCAATCATCTTTACTTGACAAGTTACTTGTATCAAGTAAATTTATTTGTTGAAATACCCGCATTGTCAAATACGTAGTTATTTTACGCAAATACAAATAAGTTGCACTTTCACACTAAGCGTTACTTGTGTCAAGTATACTTAATTATTGAAATTCTCGCATCGCGTCTATAAATACACATACTGAATACGCATTAACTTTACGCAATTACAAATAATTTGTTGGTTTGCACTTACACACGAGGCGTTACTTGACAAGTTATTTTTGTCAAGTATATTTATTTGCTGAAATACTCGCATCGTGTTCATAGAAACACTTGTTAAATGTGCATTTAAATTAAACAATTACAAATAATTTGTAGATTTGCACTTATACTCTAAGCATTACTTGACTAGTTACTTGTGTCAAGTATACTTAATTGTTGAAATTCTAGCATCCCGTCTATAAATACACATACTGAATACGCATTAACTTTACGCAATTACAAATAATTTGTTGAGTTGCACTTACACACGAGGCATCACTTTACAAGTTACTTTTGTCAAGTATATTTATTTGTTAAAACACTCGCATTGCGTTTATAGAAACACTTGTTAAATGTGCATTTAAGTTAAACAATTACAAATAATTTGTCGATTTGCAATTATATACTAATCATTACTTGACAAGTTACTTGTGTCAAGTATACATAATTGTTGCAATTCTAGAAACGCGTTTATAAAAATACATACTAAATATGCATTAAATTTACGAAATTACAAATAATTTGTCGATTTGCAGTTTTGTCAAGTATATTTAATTATTGAAGTACTCCCATCGCGTACATATACACATACTAAATACGCAATTACAAATAATTTGTCGAGTTGCACTTACACACTAAATGCCAAGTTACTTGTGTAATTGCGTTACGTATTCTGTGTACAAAGTAACAATTTTAAGATAAAAATAATTAAATAAAACTATTATACAAAAAAAAGGTAGACTAGACATCGAAATAATGTATGCAGATTTTTTTGCTGGTTTTCCTCGCCAATGTTCTTCAGAATAAATTTTCTATATCTTATCTAGACTCGAGACAGGAATTTATTGCACATCTTCTTTTACGCATTTTTACTACGTTTCATTCATGGTTTGTTTAATTTCATTCACAATTTGCGTGTATTTCCGAAACACTGCAGACGTCTGCGTTTTTTTTTGCCGCATTCCTCGAATATAGTTTCAAATTTATGCTAACAACAATAAATGCATTGACTACATTAAAATTTACATTTGCATAACTTACATTTTTTAAATTAATTTAAACAAAATTTAAATCTTCTTAATTTCATAACTGACACATAATTATGTATATATTAAAGCTGAATAATTGAGAAAAATTGGACACAAAAACAATTTTCACGACAAATTTTTTTAAATAATATTTTTTGAAGCTAAATTTTGTGAAGATATAGAAGATATATAAAATTCTATTATTTCGAAATCTACACTTGAATGTTATGTAATTATATTTTTATGTAGTAGAATTAATATTGTAGTTTATGAAGGTTGGATTACGTTGATACCTTTTTTATATATAAATAACTTAGCTGTTGGTCAGATGTAATGATTCATGTGTGATTTAGGTCGTTTGGAAGCAACAAAGAATAGAAGATATTTAACGATAGGTGTAATAAGATGATGATGACGACTTGAGCGGCGTCGCGAAGGTACACATAAAGACGATGTTTGAGTCCGGTCGTAAAAGATGCTTCGCGTCCATAAAGTGATTTCAGTTCTTCTTTTGCTCCTCTTCACATATGCTCGCATATGTATATATATGCATGTACGTATATTCACATGTGAATGCTACCGAAAAGAATGCCCATAAACCGAGGTGCGTTTCGTAGAAAGTGTAAAATTTATTATTACATTTATATTAGTGAAATTAAAGAATACTAAAGGTTTGGGCAATAAGATTGGAAGGACGCTTTCCAAAAACATGTCGTTAAATTCGTCGCATTCTCAACATCGATACAAGAAATTCAACGATACAAAAAAATATTTATTCGAAGTCTTGCAGAGAATACAACGTGTTAACATATTTAATTACAGTTTTCGTTACAAAATCACATGAAAATTAATTACATAATTATTCAATTTGAATAAAATAATATTTTTTAGGTTTAATAGTCAACAGAATTCTATATTTTATTCAAATAATATTTGATTAATTATTAACAAAATTGCATTAATTAAATCAAGTATATTAATTTACTAAAACCATCATTAATTAAATTAATTAACTGAGATTATTGTCTTCTAGTCAGAAACTAGATTGCGTGTATTTTATACCACAATTCCAAGTATTAATTATACTAAATTAAGTTAAATACATTTTTGATTAGAATATTGTATTTCTCAACTTCTCATAGTAATAGATTTTATTCAGAAAATTGATTAAAATTTATTGAATATTTCCAACTAAATTTCGATAAACCACATAAATTATCTACATCATAAGTCATATATTCATATACATATATTCATATACATATTTCAATAATTGTTATGTAATTATAAAATATTTTTAAATAATTACTTAAAATTCTCAAATCTTGAATAATTTTTTTCTTTTTTTTTCTATTATTGCGTAACGGCTGCTGCAGCAAAACATGCATACTAAAAGTCCGCTTCCTATGTAATATTAAAATATATAAAACAATTCAAATTAATTTGTAAATTTAAAAAAAACTTGTAAAAATATTTAAATTTCGATAATAAATTTGTATTATTAATATTTTTTATGTCAAAAGATAAATAGAATTTTATTTGGAACAATTAGAACAAATCTTGAATGAAACTAATTAAATAGTAGCATTATTAGTAGCAATAATTAGAAAATAACTGAAGTAATTATGTACGTAAAAGTGTGAAATAAATAACGGTATGTGAATCGTTGCAATATACTAATTTATTTGTTAAATTTACTGTGTTTATAGGTGGAAACAGATAGCGCAATAACGTTTCGTGATCGCTGCTATAAATATTAGTCATTCGCTTTGAACTTTAAAATAGTTTGTAGTAATTGGAGCATAGATTATAAATCAATGTAAAATAATTTTAAGTTAAAAATAATATTTGACTATTTGTTAGAATTCAAACTCAAACTTATAAAAAAATGATTTAAAGTCATCATTAGTTTAATAATTAAATATTTAATCTAATCTAATACTAAAATAACTTTATGTTATGTAACCAAACCAAACATACGTGAATTTGTTGCTACCTTAATACTATTAATTCTAACCTACATGGATTAAACCTAATCTAATGGATTAAACCTAACAAAATATATAAAAGAATAATAGAAACTAAAGCTCATCTTACTTAACAAAACGTAACATACATAAATTTATAGTTAACCAAAGCTTATCTAACTTAATCTCATTTTAATAAAATTTACCTAACCTCATTTTACTTAACCTAATAAGTGAGGATCTCATACTAACCTAAGTTCATTTTTAATGTAATTTAATATACGAGCGTATATTATTAATTAAACATCATCTTCCTTAATCTAACTGTACAAGTCTAAGGTTAACGAAGGTTTCTCTAATCTAATGTTATTTTACTAAACTTAACCTAACATACACAAATTTAGTACTAACCTAATCTTATTTTACTTAATTTTACCTAACCTTATTTTACTTAACCTTAACCTAATAAGCGAGGATCTCATACTAGCCTAAGTTCATATTTAATCTAATCTAATATACGAGCGTCTAGTATTAACTGAACATCACTTTCCTTAATCTAAGCTAATTTCGACAAGTCTAGCGCTAACCAAAGTTTCTTTAATCTAATGTCATTTTACTAAAATTAACCTAACATACACGAATTTAGTACTCACCTAATATCATTTTACTTAACCTAATAAGCGAGGATCTCATACTAACCTAAGTTCATTTTTAATCTAATCTAATGTCTAAATTAACTAAAGATCAGTTTCCTTAAGCTAACCTAATTTGTACAAGTCTAGCGCTAATAAAAGTTTCTCTAATCTTATGTCATTTTACTAAACTTAAGCTAACATACACGAATTTAGTACTAACCTAATCTCATATTACTTAACTTTATCGAATACTCGTGGATCTAATACTAATCTAAGCTAATCATAAAACTAACCTAATATACGTAAATCTAGAATTAACATCACTTCACCTTACTTAACCAAACCAAATATACACAAATTTAGTGTTAACCTAATATGATTTTAATAAATCTTACGTAACATATACGAATTTAGTACTGTAAAAAGGAATTTATTGAATTTATAAAAATTTGATGACAAAACATAAAAAGTATTTATGTTTGATAAATTATCAAATATAAATTTAATATTATGATTTATCTTAAGCAAATAAAAATAAGAAATAAATAAATCCGAAGAAGTTATTACAATTTGTAATATCGCGATACGTAAACAAAATAAATTTAATAATGTTGAGTCATTAAAAAAAATAAATGAAGAGGAGAAAAAAACATGGAGCGCTGCGAATAATTCGTTCGGATTTGCGGGTTCGTTAATACATAATAAAGCGTGTAATCTATATGCTTTATGTGCACAGCAGAGAGTGTTTCATTAAGGAGAAGGCATTATTTCTCGCTCGGTCCGTACGTTCCTCTTAATTGAGTTTATTTTCGCATCGGCATCAGAGCTCGTTTACATTTTATAAATTGCATTTTATACCTACACTTTAACCGCGCGCGTAGCAACAATAATAACAATAATAATGACGGTCACGTAATAACACGTCCGGAAATTATTATGCAACGCGCCAGAACTGGTCCAGTTCTTCGAAAGAACGGACGTTTTTCAATTGCGCAACAACTGCAGCTGAAGATGATGATCATCTGAAGAGACGACGACGCCTCATTAGATGCTGGAAATCGAATTAATCGGAGAATGCGGTACGAAACAAAGGAAGAGTGAATAAATAAACAGTGAGGTTGGTTGTGGTGAGGAATTGAGTTTGAGGAGAGAGAGAGAGAGGTTGGAGAGAATTTCCTGAATGATGCTTTAGGAATGTTAACTAGGGAACTGCCTCTGCTGTGAAATATTTAATTGGAACAGAATTTCGCTCTTTCGGTTTGCGTGCGTTCGGCCATCCTCTACTTCTTGTCTTGGATAGTTTATTTGTGGGATTAAGTGGTTTAATGAGATGTAGAACAGTTAGTGCGGCATGTACGCGCGCGTATGCATGGCATAGCTGGAGAAATCAGCTATCTGCAGAATGTCTCAGTCAATCTCAGGAATGTCTGCAACTGAAGCGATCTCCGATAGCCGAAGAACGAGGCAGAGTGAGAGAGAGAAAGCGCAGACTCCCCATTGAACGGGAACACTTCCTCCTCCTCATCACCATCATCATCATCATAGTCCTCTTGGTTTTGCATTGGTAGCTGCTGCTACAGCAGCAGCGATAACATTCTAATTGATGTATACATATTTTATCTACATTATAATTAAATATATGGATGTATTCTTCCGCGCTCACGTCTCTCCATAACTCCAGAACTGAGTCGAAGCCATTCATCTAATAGCCTTTAAATCAATCAAATGCCACGCTTTACTCTCGTTGTTCTTTGCTTCCATTGCGCCAATTACGCTCGGTGGACCATTATTTTTCTTCATCCGAAATAACAATGATACAGCCTACAGCTTACTGAGGCTAATTATGGTGGGATGTTGGTGGCGGTTCCCAAAAGATTACCGCCGCGGACAAATGAAGACGTTTATGGACCCTCGGATTGGAAGAGCAAATACTAGGCGCACACAACTTCCACGAAAGTACACGCTTTAATAAGCTGTCGAGCACAATTCTACAACGCTAATGGTTTTACTTCAAATATTAGTTGACTCTTCTGATTCGAAGTTTTGAGATGCGTGCATTTTTAATTAAACATCGACAATGCGACTGTCGCATCTCTTCAAAACTAATGTTTTATTAAGAAATTCACTTTTAAAACAAACCATAAGTAATAATGAATAAACGTTCATTATTTATATGTTGTAGAAGCTACATTTATTAATATTTGTATAATATGATAGCAAATATGAGCTTAGAAAAGTTCTTCAAAGTTTTGAGATGCGTGCATTTTTAATTTAACATCGACAATGCGACTGTCGCATCTCTTCAAAACTAATGTTTTATTAAGAAATTCACTTTTAAACAAACCATAAGTAATAATGAATAAACGTTTATTATTTATATGTTGTAGAAGCTATATTTATTAATATTTGTACAATATGATAGCAAATATGAGTTTAGAAAAGTTCTTCAAAGTTTTGAGATGCGTGCATTTTTAATTAAACATCGACAATACGACTGTCGCATCTCTTCAAAATTAATGTTTTATTAAGAAATTCACTTTTAAAACAAACCATAAGTAATAATGAATAAACGTTTATTATTTATATATTGTAGAAGCTATATTTATTAATATTTGTACAATATGATAGCAAATATGAGCTTAGAAAAGTTCTTCAAAGTCTTGAGATGCGTGTCGCATCTCTTCAAAACTAATGTTTTATTAAGAAATTCACTTTCATAATAAGTAATACTGAATAAACGTTTATTATTTATTTGATGTAGAAGCCAAATTTATTAATATTTGTACAGTATTATAGCAAATATGAGCTTAGACAACATTTGTTAATTGACTCTTTTGATTCAGAGTTTTGATATACGTGCATTTTTAATTAAACATAAACAAGGCAACAGTCACATCATTTCTTAACGATTTTTTTATTAAGAAATTCACTTTTAATTTCAAAATAAAACATAAGTATTAATGAATGTACTAAGAAAAGACTTTCAAGAAGTTGTATGAAATGAAATTATTATAGTAAATATTAATTTAAGTAAAGTTTCTTAATTTTGATTGAAATTTAAGTATTATTGAATATACTAAGAAAATGAACTATAGAAGTTGAATTTATGAACCTTTGTACAATATGTTAGAGAAATGAAACATAAGTATTAATTAATATACTAAGAAAATTATCTATAGAAGTTGTAACCATCAAAATTCTTATTATAGTAAATTGAGAAAACTTTTATGATTTGTAGTTTGAAATGCGTTAATTTTAATTCAATTAATCATTTTTTTATTATTACATGTGTGAAAATTCGCTTCTAATTTCAAAGTAAAATTTAAGCAACATTATCAATCAACATAATATTTAAAAAAGGCTAATTTAGTTAAAATATTGAAAGATTTTACTAGAATCAAGTGATTTGTAGTGAAAAAAATGTTTTAATTTTCTGAGATAATTTAATTAACAAAAGATAATCTTATTTTTAAGACTTATAACTTTATAACTGAAGATTTTTGAAAGTAATAAAAGAAATTTAAACAGCACTTAAATATTTTTTATTACTCTTACAATTTTTTTATTCACGAAAATAATTATTCTCAGCACATAAATCAAAAAAGAAATAAGAATTTAAAAATAAAATTTTGAATACAGTAATTAAAAAAATATATTTATTTTTTCGCACTTATCATGAAAGTTTTAAATACTTTTTAACTGTTTTCATTGGTTATTCATATCCTGATCAGGTGACTTATTTAATTATATACCTGTATTATGTAATAACACAATTATAAACTTTGTTTTTATAAACAATAAATGACAGTACATTGAATAGTCCTATTATTATAATATTTATGTTATGTTTCTCTTATTAACAATATTTTATGCATTGAGAAATGTGCTTTACAAAATGTATTCAATTCAATTAAAACAACGTTTTAAACTATACAGTGAAACCGAAAATTTTGCTTAAAGAGCAAAAATTGTAAGAAAAATGACTCGTTTAACGAGCGATGTTTCGCATAACGAATGACGATGAGAAGTCCCGAATTGTGCGCCTGCTACATCATTTTTAAAACTTGTGTACACATATTATGTGTATTTTTGAATATGTTTAATTTTGGAACGGATAAAACTCGTTAAGCGAGATTCCACTGTATATACAAGTGAATATTGCATAAAACTAGCAAACATTGACATATTCATACAGAATAATGACTAGCAAATCTTATCTTCAAGTCAATATATGCTAATTATTATCTTCATAGTTCTAAAATGTATATATTTGTCAAATAACAATTATGATGAAAATATTCTTTAATTTTAGCGAAAAAGACTATTTCAACTAAAAATTTTATATACTATATGTAATATTTGGGTCTATGTCGCAAGCCCGACAACCGAAATGCCGTCTATCGAAATCCCGACTGTATCGAAATCTCGACAACCATAATCCCGACTGTAGCAGAATTTCGACAACCATGATCCCGACTATATTAAAATCACGACAACCATAATCGCGACTGTATCAAAATCCCGACTATATCGTAATATTGATATAGTCGGGATTATGCTTGTCGAGATTCTGATACAGTCGGGATTATGGGTGTCGAGATTTTGATATAGTCGGGATTATGTTTGTTCGGATTATGATTGTCGAGATTCTGATACAGTCGAAATTATGGTTGTTGAGATTTCGATATTGTCGGGATTTCGAACGTCGGGATTTCGATACAGTCGGGTTTTTGAACGTCGGGATTTCGATAGACGGTATTTCGGTTGTCGGGCTTGAGATATCGTCCCATTAGTATCTAATTATTACTTTGTAAGAAAGCCTTAATACGGCTCTGGATGGAAACACCTTTGTTGCATTGTAGCCTATCCTCTGCATGAATCACCGTCCGGAAAGTTGCGCAAATTTTGAAAAAAAGTATCGATTGTGTCTTTGTCGTTGAAGCTATGTAATATAAGAATGAGTAAGAGTTTGTTGGAAGGTTTGTAGATGAGGACGAAGGAGGATCGAACGGCGTCGAAAAAATTATGGGAGCCCGTTGTATTTAATGGCTGCGGCTCCTCCGTGTCCGATATTTTATGGGTCCATAAATTAATCTGGAAGACGAAATCTTCCTTCCCCGATGCGACAGCGCCTCCTGAATATTAATTATTATTGTAATTACGAAGTCAACGCTCTGGTAAAGAAGTGCAGCAAGCAGAAACAACGGCCCCCAAGGAAAGAAAAGTCCCGCTAAGGCGAATTACGAAAGCCCCACATTTCTCAATGCATAAGTTAAGTCTCTCTCATTTCTCTTCATCTCTCTCGATTATTGGATAATAAGAAAAGGCGATTGTACCGATTCATCACAACCGTTTATTAATAATTAACCGGACGATTAACTAGTTTCCTCCTATACTCTCTCTTTCCTTCGGATTATAATAACCCAATTAGAATATTAACTTTCAAACTTTACTCTCTTTCTTCTTCATCTTCTTCTATCCACACCAATACTACTATTATTATATATTCATCAGTCATATCTGATTATTGTCGCAACATTTTTATGTATTTCTTTATTTTCTTCGACATAATTAATCATGGAAACGAAATGACTTTAATCTTTTTCGATTTAATTAAATATTAACTGTTAAAACTCACTCACTTTTCATATATTCATTCAATATGCATATTCAGTTTGTCATCAATTATAAAAACTTGTTAATTCATCGATTATCAATATTAAATAACACAGTTTAATTTAAAAACAAATCATATGTTTGTAAAATTTTGTAAAATATACATTTTTGCAAAAAAAATACAAAATAAATCCTTTTTCTTATCAGTTTTTATTTAAATCTATTCTATTTGTCAAATCTGTTCGCTGTTGACATTAGAAAGTTGCTGCCCAGTGGCAACATTCCATAACGTTTGTATATCATATTTGTTTATATATTCTTTACTTAAATCTCACTTGCTTAAACAGCTTAAATCTTCTCGTTATCACGCCGTTATCGAGAAGGTTGATCGCCAACGGGTTCGTATGCGAATCAAGCCTGTTCGTGTATTTTTTGGACAAATCTTTGACAACCACTTCCAATGTTTTTATTCCAAAGTCCTGGTGCAGTCTCTTACTGGCGACGTGCCATGGTGCATCTGCGATTCTTCTAATACATTTAGATTGGAATACTTGGATTTTTTTTAATATTAGTTGAGCTTACTGTTCCTCATAATTGGATACCGTTTGTCCAAATTGGTATTAATATGACTTTGTACACTAGCAACTTGTTCTCTTAAGTGCTCAGCATACAGAATTTGTGCTCAGCAACCAATACATCTTTCTAAATTTTATTTCTAGTTGTTCACACTTTGCCTGGATATAGTCCTTACAAGTCAATCTCGTGCCCTGGTGCATTCCCAAGTATCTCACCCTTGAAGAAGGTGTGTTGTTAAGTTTAACTGGAGGACAGGTGTCTCGTTTTAAGATGAACGTAACATGTACCGATTTCGACTATTTTATACTAATTCGACATTTCCTGATCCATATCTCGAGCAAATTAAGCTTTTCTTGAAGGTATCGAGATGCAATTATGGGAATTTCGCCATGATTGCTGTTTCATCTGCAAATGTTGCCATGTTTGTTTCCTCTGTTGTTGGTATATCTGCAGTGTATAATAGATATACAATTGGTCCCAAGACACTACCTTGTGGAACACCCGATTCGATGGGACTCAGTTAGTGCTTCCTAATTTTATTTTTATTTAGTTATTCTACCTTAGATTTTTCTGTAATATTGACAAAGGCAATGAAGCCTCTGATACGGTACTGCATCGGTCTGTAAAAGTATTTTTTGGGCGTGGAGGTATGTCTCAATAATAAATATTGGCAAAACGTAGAGGACGAGAGATAACAATGTGTAAAATGCGTGAGTGTGTGTGGCGCGACGAAGTAAGATACACACGGTTAGATAAGCGTAATCCGAAGGATAAATTGAAGAAGGGTAAAGCCGATGTCGTTTTGGATATAAGAGGGAGTTGTTAATGCAAATCGCGTTCCGATGAATTCGCTAAACTGGCGCAGCAGCAGCGAAAATGCAAATTCATTAGTATATATATTTCGTTGGAAATAAGCCATTCGTAATAACAATAATTTGCATGCGCCGACCGCAGCGTTGGAATTTTATTGTTCCTAGAGAAAATTTACGGACTGAGAACAAGAGGTCCTCGAGGGTGGAATAATAGTAAAAATAAAAGAAAACAATAAATAAATAAAGGATCGTGCCATGCATGGCATGTTTGTTTTCAGTATAGAAAAGTAGAGGAATTATTATTCAGATTCGTACAAGCATTGTGCGCCTTTGTTGAATTATGTTTTTTGTTTGTTTGAAAATGAAGCATTTAAACATTCCATTGTCGCGAATGTGGAATAATAAAAGCGACGATTAAAGTGGAAGGATCTCTTAATTAGTCCTTGATCCGATCTGATCTCCAGGTGTTGTTATTCAAATAGGGTTGGGGTGTTGGGTTTGAAGCAATTAAAAGCTCGATTCGGGTTTTCTGCGAAAGCTATGCACGTATGCGTCGTCATGGGCGAAATGGGCATTTCAATTGCTAATGCCTGCAAATAACTTATCCTTGCGTAGGCTTCGCGATCGCCTCCAGTGGTGGCTGTTGCGATCCGTTTTCACATATAAGGCGACATTAGAATAAATTTGTTTTGAAAACTCGAATTAAGCCCGACATTCGTATGATAATGTGGATAGGGAGCACGGCAAATAAGTGTTAAGTGGACAAACGCGACCGGATTCCGCTCAACCTTTACACATCTTTCTTCTTCTCTTTTGGTTTGGTTTCTCTTCTTATTTTATTTCCATCTCCATTTCCGAACTATACATCGGCAACAGTAATGAAGCTATCAAAAAAAAAACAGAAGAAAAAATCAGACGAGAGGAGAAGCAGAAGTAGAACAAGTGGAAGAGACACGTCAGCAATTTAATGGGTTGAAACTAGTGTTAAAGTTTCTGCAATCCACTTCATTCCTACAATACTATTCCAAATACGATCATGTTCCCATATTTTTTTTTATATTAAATCTTTTTGTAATACATTTACTTACAACACCATTATTTCAATTTTCACTCAACTTGTCATATTTGCAATGGTATTATACAAATTTCAAGTTTTTTTCTAAATTTATTTTTATCATAAAATTTTTGTCATTCTTTAAAAATATTTATTCTTAAAGTACAGTTTTTAAGTCATGATTAAAATTCTGTCTTTCTTCATTGCATCTCTTACTAAATAATAGATTAACAGTCACTACGCAAATATGGTCATTCAGTCATCATCATTTCTAAAATATGACTTCAAATCTTATCACGAAAGTTAGGAAAAAAATGTTCATATTTCCATATATTATTTAAAGAATTTGGTAAGAAAATGAGAAATTTGTAATTGAAGTTTTCTATTATATTATAATATATTAAGTTTTATATCAATGTTCATCAATTACATTAAGATATTAGAGATAAAACCAATTGAAAAGCTGATTTAGTTGAATGGAATACCATAGTAGGATATTCTATATAGATATAAAACGATCCTAACAGATGGTTTAATGGAAAGGAGTACCATAGGAGATTTACTTGAATTCTAAAGGTGGGTTTCGTAAAATTCGGTTTTACCGTGGAATTGAAAGCCACACACACTGGGGAGAATCGGAGCACTCCAGAAGAAGATGTGAGCCGGCAAGTTAACGTCTCCTCCCCGAACAGCATGACATGCCGTTTTACGTTTTTTTTCCATCCTCCTTCTCCACCTCATTCTCATCCTCCTCCAGCAGCAGCAAAAGCAGCGAGGGCGCAATTTATCTCAATCGAGCTCTCGAAACACACTAACGATCCCGAAAAGTCCTTGCTTCTCGAATCCGAACGAAAAGAAAAGAACTAAAAAGAAAGAAGTTGAGAAAATAAAGAAGACAAGATAAAATTGAAATTAATTCGAGTCCTTTTGATTCCGCGACGAAGCGGATGACTTGGTTGAAAGACAAACTCTTTTGGTTAGTGAGAGAGTGAGTGAGAGTAAATAAATACTTTTGGAGTTGGTAACGTATTAATGTAAGGTGACACCGGGAGGAGTCCAAGACCGAAGGAGTTTGTCACTGCTTGCGGTTTAACGCATCATCGCTTCGCGGACCGCACGGGCGGCTCTCAAGAATTCCTCCGTATTCAGGGACGACGGCAATAAGCTCGCAATAAAATTACTATGTCCAATTTAAGAAAACACTCTTTCGCTCTCGCATACAAATCCCGATCCTTAAAATACTTACACTTTACGGCAGTAAATTTTCAATTTCTACTGCTTCTTTTTTCCTCTCTCATCCAACAATAAATTGTTTTTACTTTCCTTATGGAATTTGTTAAATGCTTTTCTTCTCACGAATAAAAAAAATATATTGTTGATGGTTTCTGATGCCAATAACAATTAATATCGTAGCCTTGAGATTACTTTTATTAGTCTTCAAAAAAATGTTATTTATAGCAACAATAAATATCTACAACTTTAGAAACAAGTATTTTCAGTAACGAATTTAATGTTTACCTGTATATATGCGCATGTTTTAAGTTTTAAACTGTTTGAAACCGGACTAATCGAGGACATTAGATAAGTACAAATGACTATATTTTGTCTAAATTTATAGAATGTATTTATATTTTACTCAATAAAAATTTAGTTTGTTTCAAACCGTACTATAGTACAATTTCTTATTATTAACGTGATTTGTTGTTTTTTGGAATTAATTTTACATATTTATTGATTTCCAATAATGAAATTTTCTCCAAATCTGTACATTTTTATATTAAACCATTAATTATTAATGATATTAAATATTTTGCACATTTTTTTCAATACTAAAGAATCTATAAACTGTTACACTTTTAATTGAAATAAAATAGATTGCACAATTTTATCATAAGACAAATTTATATAAAAAAATTGACAAACAGTTTTCTGTATTTTTTTCATAATTAAAAAACTAATATGATAAGATCAATATTAATAAAAATTAAACTTGATTGTATCATTAATTATAAAATTGTGGTAGTTTCAAAATTATGTCTTCATATTACAGATTTTTCTGTTAGTTGTTTGCGTGCTTTCTGAAATTAAATGTAGAATTATAAGCAATAAATCATTTTTGTCCAGTATTTTTCCCTACACATACTATAAGGGTACCCGGATACATCAGTCACTAATGAAGCTTTTCAGTATTTTCATATGCTTACATATAACATCTCAACAAGTTTTGAAATAAATGGATGAATCAATGTAGAATAGTACAAAATATAGAAAATTTAATATAATAATATATTACAATAAGACAGGGGTCGGCAAAGTGCGGCTCGCAAGCTACATGCGGCTCTTACATGTGGCCCTAATGTATACTTGAAAATGAATACAAAATCATAATAAACATATTAGATGGTAAAAATATATATTAACACCTGAATATTTTTATTTTTTTCTCAATGAGACAATATTGACTTTTCCATATCAAAAGTTTGTGGCTCTCCAAAAGAAAAGTTTGACTCTTTCGCCTCAAAAGTTTCTGTATATAATAATTTCTATAACTATTACAAAAATTTATTATACAAATTTTTATAATGATCAAACGGCTATCGACCATAAAATATTAATACTAAATAGTATTTCTTATAAATTTTTGTACATGTATTTAGAAATTTATAAGAAAGGGACAAATTTATATAAATATTAAAATTTTACTAAATTTTGTTTATCTTACATAACAAAGATATTAATTAAGTTAAATATTGTATTATATTATTTGGTAAATAAATTAATTCTAACAAAATAATATCAAATATCAAAATTGAAAAGGATTCAAAAAATGTCTTCATTATTAGATATTATTTATTTTATTTTCTATTAGACTTTTCAATAATTTGTTTTTGATTATTATGAATAGTTTAAAAAATCGGTTTTAATTTTGAAATGTTAGGAGTTTCATGTTACTAATTGTTAAGAATTGTAGGTTCTTGGAGCATCGTGCCTCATGCGGCGTTGGCGACGGTGGTGAGTCTCAATTAATAAAAAGAGTCATGAATATAATTACACGAAGCAGCAACAAATGGTCCGAAAGAAAAACCAAAACGAAGAAAAAAAGAAGCCTGGAAGAAAAGTTATTTATAATCTCCGAAGTTTAACGGTTCAGGGCGACAGACTTTATTCAACTATTTATAAATAACAAAACCCACATCCTGTGAACGCCACCATTAGAGATAGTTCGTTCCATACTTCTTCGTTCGTAGTAGTCGTGTCGTCTCTTCTTGGTTAGTTTTGGAGTCGTCGGGAGTCATCAGAGACACGTGCCTGAAGAGTGTGCACAAACTCCCGACACCACAAATTATTATTATAACATGCAATGCCTCTCCTCTTCTTCTCTCAGCCTCCCAACGTGTCTTCTCTTCTGCTGCAACTAAGAAACTTACCGTTACGTTTCGAGAGAATACCAAATGGAACTCAATCCGAGAAACGCTTCGAAGCCATATGAAAAAGCACTTAAACCTCGCATTAAATCGATCCGGTAAATATCGAGGATTTAAGAGTGCGGCCTAAGCAAACATTTCGACTTCCCACGCGTTACAATTCAGGTGTAATATTTTCGTTTGCCCAAGAGATTTGCGCAATACAAAAGCCGAACGAACTGAAATCGAGAAATTATTGTTATCCCTGTCCCACCTAATGCCACCACAGTTACTTAATATACGTCTTTTCTACCATTTCGTATTCCTATTCCGAAAGCATTAAAATTACATCACGTCAAACTACGATTTTTATTATTAATGCCGTACAAATTCCATTATTTATGGGTTACCCTACAGAATTTGTATTTTTCCATGTTTAATCAATGCAAACTAATTTATTTAACCTAACAATCATAAATGTCACAGTGTTATCATCAGAAACAACAAATAAATTAAGAATATTAATTATATGTAAAAGTTTTATTGACAACAATAATTGTAACAATAAAGTAATTGAGTTCATAAAAAAAGAAATAACAAAATTAACTAGTTTTCAAATATTTCTAAATTTGATATAGCAACTTGATTCGTACTTAGTGCAATATTTGCAAATGTTTGAAATGAAGACTTATTAGTATAAATTTTAACTATCTTCAATAGCATTAAATATAAAAACTTCAAATTTTCTTAATACACATTTTGTAGATCTTTAATGGTATTATTGATTCGTACCTACTGAAAAATGTGCAACTGTTTTAAAGAAAAGGCTTATTAGTATACATTTTAACTATCTTCAATAGCATTAAATATAAAAAAAAAATTAATTGTCTTAGTACAAATTTGTAGATCATTAATTGTATTGCTGATTCGAACTTAGTGCAAGATTTGCAACTATTCTAAAAGAAGACTTATTAGTATAAAATGTAACTATTTTCAATAGTATTAAGTACAAAAAACATGAATTTTCTTAGTACACATTTTGTAGATCTTTAATTGTATTACTGTTTCGTACATAGTGCAAGATTTGCAACTGTTTAAAGAGAAGGCTTATTAGTATCAATTTGAACTATCTTCAAAATTATTAAATATAAATACTTTAATTATCTTAGTACAAATTTTGTATATCTTTAATTGTATTGATGATTCGTACTTAGTACAAGGTTTACAACTGTTTTAAATGAAGGCTTATTAGTATACATTTTAACTATCTTCAATAGTATTAAATATAAAAACTTGAATTTTCTTACTACAAATTTTGTATATCTTTCATTGTATTACTGATTTGTACTTAGTGTAAGATTTACAACTGTTCTAAATGAAGGCTTATTAGTTTAAATGTTAACTAATTTTAATAGAGTTAAATATAAAAACTTGAATTTTCTTAGTACAAATTTTGTATATCTTTTATTGTATTACTAATTTGTACTTAGTGCAAGATTTGCAGCTGTTTTAAATAAAGGCTTATTAGTATACATTTTAACTATCTTCAATAGTATTAAATATAAAAACTTTAATTTTCTTAGTACAAATTTTGCAAACTCTATTACTGATTCGAACTTAGTGCAAGATTTGTAACTGTTTTAAGAGAAGGCTTATTAGTATCACTTTTAACTATATTCAATATTATTAAATATAAATACTTTAATTATCTTAGTACAAATTTTGTAGATCTTTAATTTACAACTGTTTTAAATGAAGTCTTATTAGTATAAATTTTAACTATCTTCAATAGTATTAAATATAAAAACTTGAATTTTCTTAGTACAAATTTTGTATATCTTTCATTGTATTACTAATTTGTACTTAGTGCAAGATTTGCAGCTGTTTTAAATAAAGGCTTATTAGTATACATTTTAACTATATTCATTAGTATTAAATATAAAAAATTTAATTTTCTTAGTACAAATTTTGCAAACTCTATTACTGATTCGTACTTAGTGCAAGATTTGTAACTGTTTTTAGAGACTTCTTATTGGTATAGATTTTAACTGCCTTCACTATTATTATATATAAAAACTTTAATTGTCTTAGTACAAATTTTGTAGATATTTAATTGTATTACTGATACATACTTAGTGCAAGATTTGCAACTGTTCTAAATAAAGAATTATTAGTATAAATTTTAACGATCTTTAATAACATTAAATATTAAAAAAAAAAACACTAATTAAGATTAAAGACTTTTGAAGACATGCAAATGTATTAAATAGACACAATGAACATAATTATTGTTACTACAAATGTTGACTTTATTTATATATCAGTATAAATGTTGATCTTTAGCAGAAAGCCTTTGTAATTTCTAAATAAATTAGATTGTTTAGTGCATTTTCGATTATTGATTTTATTTATGTAAATGTCTTAAATATTTAATTTGAGAAATGTGATAAATTATTGGATTTGAAAATGTTCATTTTTTGTATCTGTAGGTAAAGTTCGCTCTTTTTGTTAATCTTCTATCAGAAATATCGTAGTTTCCCAGCGTCTTCAAAATGCATTCTCATATGATAAAAATCCGTTGGTGCGTTTTACGTTGGAGAAGGTATAAAAAAGACGCTGGTGCTTAATGCTTTTTCTGTAGATCGTGGAAAATTGATAGAGGAGAGCAGCGGCGGCAGCAGCATTGTGTTCGCCCGGTGCTTAAGGTTTAAAGTTTCATGGATGTGGGAGACATTTTCAGGTCTCTTCAGATGATCTATGTGTGCTGATATTGCGCGCCCCCAGTCTCCTCCGAGGATTCCTCCACAATTTTCCCTCCTCCCACGCTTAATTTTATATCAAGCTTCTTTCCCCCATATTTTTTATATATATATCTCATCCCATCTCCGAACAATTTCGATGTAGCTGCAGATTTTCCACGTGGAAACTGCGCTTCTCCCAATTAGCGTTTTCTTTTTGTTGCAGAAAATCGCGAGAGCTTCTTAACAAATGCAGTTGCCGAGACGCTCGTAATAAGTGTCTACGTGTGGAATTAAAAACTAGTTAAGACCCGAACGTACAGGTGCGGCCGTGTGGCATAATTAAAAGGCGAAGTTAATTATTTTTACCAAAGGATAACGCAACTTACACGTGCAACAGAGACAACCGTATAGAGACAAAACTGTATGAGTAAGCGAAACGGAATTGGATGAAGCGAAGTGAAGAAAGTATATTGAATGTTTTCATTAGGGTCTGAGGCAATAAAACGCCGCCCCTTGCATACACAATGTAAATAAAATCCGCACAATAATGTTTTAACGTCCCCGGTCTTGATAAGTTAAATACGCCGGACGGAATTTATCGTCCGTTTTTAATCACCCGTTAAAATTCATCATTTTTGCCGGCACTTTAACAATTTAATATATTTGTTTTTTTTCTTCAATTCAATGTTGAGGAAACGTTGTCCTCTTCCAACGGCCAACGGCACATTAATCCACAACTTGTGTTTCGTTTTTTATCTCGGCGGTTTCCTGCCTTCGGAAACGCTCGTTTCCTTCAATTACTTCAATTAAACAAAAAAAAATAAG
Source organism: Nicrophorus vespilloides (assembly GCF_001412225.1). Lineage (NCBI taxonomy): Eukaryota > Metazoa > Arthropoda > Insecta > Coleoptera > Silphidae > Nicrophorus > Nicrophorus vespilloides. The sequence continues at coordinate 144,169 of NW_017095478.1, forward strand.
ACGTGGAAAAACATATATGTAATGCACGTGCATCTACTGTAATTCCTGTAGATGAATTCTTTGTAAACTTGTAACCATAATCTCATACTGTGATCACAATTCATATCCAATTAGAATAATAAACAACATTTCTTTAATAGGTATCATTATTACATCACATTAACAATTTAAATAAACAATAAATACACAAACAAATTTGTATATGAAGTTTAAGAAATGTTGACCAAGTATAAAGAAATTGTTCAATATTTAAATATTGACAATTTTCAACTACTTCTGATATTACAATAATAATGAAACAAAATTACATTCATTAAGTTAACTAATATTATATTAAATTAGATTTTCTTAATTTTGTCCTTCCTTGACTTGCAAATTGACTCTTGTCTACTTTAAATTATAAACTTCATAATGTCAGTTTTGTCGAACTTGTCAAAACGTATCTAACCTGTCAAAACAAAAAGTAAAAGTAAAGTTAGGTAATGTTTTTTTCTTAATTTAATCAAGTTGACATAGGTTTTGTAATTTTATACAATGAATAGAGCAAATCTAATACATACAGAAATATTTGATAGTAAAATAAGATACTTTCTTTCAGTATTAAGTATTTCAAATTACCTATTATAAATTTCATACTGTCAGTTTTATCGAGATTGTCAAAAGGTGTCTAGCCTGTCAAAAGTAAAAGTAAGGTTAGGTAATGTTTTTTTATTAAATTTAACCAAATTGACATAGGTTATGTAATTTTATCCAGTATTAAGTATCTCAAATTGCCTATTAAAAATTGCATACCTGTCAAAAGTAAAAGAAAGGATAGGTAATGTTTTTTTATTAAATTTAACCAAATTGACATAGGTTATGTAATTTTATACAACGAATAGAGCAAATCTAAAATACAGAAATATTTGATAGTAAAATAAGATACTTTCTTTCAGTATTAAGTATTTCAAATTGACTATTATAATCTTCATAGCGTCAGTTTTGTCGATATTGTCAAAAGGTGTCTAACTTATCAAAACCTAAAGTAAAAGTAAGGTAATGTTTCTTTTTTAATTTAATCAAGTTGGCACATGTCATGTAATTTTATACAATGAATAACTTAGTTAAAGTAAACAAAAAAAAAATAGTAGTAAATGAAGATATTAAAACTTTTAATCTAAATTATAGACATATTTTTTGTTTGTAATTTCAGCAGTTACACTGAAAATAAAAAATAGTTACACTATTAATAAAATGTAATAGATTCTTCAAATTAATAACATAAAATCGTTAATTTTTTGTTTATAACAGTATTTTTTCATTTTTTTTCACTGTTATTGTCACTAGTCTTACTTAAATATGTAACAGAGAATGGACAATCTATTTCTAATACGCAAATATTCAGATCTAAACACATAGCACAAGCATATTTCAAATTAAATACGAATAAAAGAACTATATATAAAGTTTTATTTTATTGATGTAAAACTGTTTCTAAAATTTACTAAAATTATATATAATATAAAAATCCTATTTAGAATTGGATAAAATTTCTTTAAATAAATTAAAATTTGAGAAACTTGTATTTAATTTCATAGTTTTTTTTTGTTCTACTTGAATAAAAATTATTAGAAAAAAAGTACTTGGAAAAACAAGGCTTCAAAATTGTTTTTTTTTTATAGACTTAATCAATATTTTAATAAGTTATTTCCTTCCAGTTTGCGTTATTAACTTTGTAAAGTGTATACGAACCTTTACATATTTCATTTAACATATTTTTTTAATTACAATATTTATTTCGCTTTGCATATGAAATCTCTATTTGAAAAATAATGGGTAATAAAAAAAAGTATGCATCAATAAAGAAAAACGTTAAACGAGGCATCACGTTATAATGATAAATTGCAAACGGCCGGAACGTGTAATGCAATCGTGTTGATACTATAAAAGATGAGTGTACCAAGCGTGCTGAAGGTATTTGTTCTTCATGCAAGAGGTGAAACCGAACGGATGCGTGCAATTTTCTCTCTTTCTCTCTATTTTTAATTGATCAAATGAACGGTTTCCGATCTGAATCGCGGAATAGCAATACACATATACATATTATACGAAGAGAAAAGCGAGAGAGACAGAGAGAGAAATTTATAGTTAAATATAGTAGAGAGTGAGAGAGATGGTCAGAGAGATCGAACGGTAAATTTATGGGCGCGAGCCGCGGAATCGGTTACGCAATCGACCGTTTAATTAGCCATTTCCAATTAGTTTGAGAGAGAGAAGGCGGAAATGTTGCATCGCTGTGCATGCACGTATGTATAAATGTTATTAAGGTCAACAATGGCACATAGCCAATCCGAAACAGTTCGTAATTAATATTCGTGCCGTTGCGACCAAACGATTTCCAGGTTTTCCGTTGTTTATTTTCAAATTTTATATTTTGTAAAATTTCCCCAACAGCAACATTCGGACTGCACGAAAAAAAAATTAATAAAAAAATAACAACAATGCTTGGAAACAAGGGCATTTCAATTATTCGAATATCTATCTCTGTATTTGTTATTGTTGCCTCTGCATTTATCATCTGTATATTATTATTATTTTTTAATATTCCATGTTTTTTTTTTAAATGAATTTGAATACGCGATTTTCACTGTTCATTAAACGAAACCCAAATGTGTCAGGATGGTAACAATAATTGGGTTTTCGGTTTTCCGAACTTATTAACGCTTTAATAATATTAATAATAATCATACGTGTAAATAATAATAATATCTGTTTTTAATTAGTTTCAATTCGGTGACGTTCAATCAATTTTACAATTTCGCTTTGTTCTTCATGTTTTAATTAAATCAAATTTAATAATGAATGAGCTGAAACTCTGTCACCAATCAATCAATCAATCAATCAATATTAAATATTTATAATATATTATATTTTTAATCATTTTGTACCACATAGAAATTTGCATATAACTGCTGCATTTCAAAAAAAAATGTCTAAAAGTCTTTATTAGAATAATTATATTAATTATTGAAATAATTGTAACAAACAAATTTTCATATTAAAAATTTAAATTATATCTGTATTTTTTTTTTACTGGAATTTACAAATAAATGCAAAATCTAAAAGAATACGAATAAAAATCTTTATTGAAATAGTTATAATTTGCTGTATTTCCTTTTCACGGCGGACCTGTCTACATGTCAACAAGTCACTGTGGCCACATTCGCTGATGACACTGAAATCCTGGCACTGCACACTGATCTAACAACTGCTCCAAGTCAGCCTTATTAACATCGAAAACTGGCTAAAAATGTGTAGAATTATAGCCAACGAGGCTAAGTCCTCCAGTCCTATTTAACGGATCCATTCTACCTTAGGCAAATGAGGCCAAGTACTTTGGCATGCACCTAGATCGACGTCTAACTAGGAAATCGCATATAGCAACCAAGAGAAAATGTCTCAATCTGAGGGCTAGGAAGCTGGACTGGCTTATAGGAAAACACTCTTCCATCCAAATAGAAAACAAAGTGCTCCTGTATAAAGCTATTTTAAAACCGATATGGACCTACAGCATTTAGCTTTGAGGATCTGCCTGTAACACCAGTATTGATATAATACAGAAATTCCAGTCCAAAACGTTGAAAATTACCAATGCTCCATGGTTCTTCACAAAGGATGACATTCACAAGCAAGCTAACATCAGTTTCATCAAGGAAGAAGTAGCAAAAGCTAGCACAAGATACCATTATTGGCTAAAGAATTATCCAAACCAACTGGCTCAGCTCCGTGATGCATACTGCAGATCATCGCCGAAGACTGAAGAGGTTTAAACCGCAAGACTTACCCAACAGATTTTAGTAATTAAATAAATCAATGTTTGCAAGTGCATAAATAATTATTGCGGGGTTGCTGGATCATCTCTTCATTAAATGTCCTTTTTTATTTTCTTTTTACCACATTTGTAAAGCTTCATATCTATATCAGATTATATATTGCTTTATTAATAAAAATATAAAAAAAAAATGTATTTTATTCACTGCAAGATAGAAAATGGAAGCATTTGCAACTAACTGCAGCATCCAAAATGAAAAGGAAAGGAAAATACGACAAAGGCCACTTAACTATCATTTAATCGCGCAATTAATTTCTCGAGCCGGAAACAAACCGCGTTTTTCCTTTCCGTTGTTTTTCTTTTCTTTTCCGTCCTCCTCCTCATCCTCTTTCTTCTTCTACTCTTTTCTTGTTCATCTCTCGCGCGCTTTAAGCCGTTGACAATGAAATTAATGCCTCTCTCGCGCCTCGGCCTCTTATTATTTACAGCCCGTCCGTCGTCGCGACAAATTGGAAACTTATGCTGCAGGTGAAGAAATGCGACGGAGACGACGACTACGTAGACGACATGTTTATTGCCGCACTTTGTAAATAATTATACACACGGTCGCATTCGTATAAACTTTATATGCAAAATTCATTTATAATTCATCGGACATTCTCACTATCCATTAGGCCTCTCTTCTCTACGTACAACAATTTTCATGATAATTTTTTTTTTGCAACAACAAAAATATACATTAGTTTCCTGCATACAATTTCCATTTTCATTACTGCAATTCATGATTACTTACCAAAATCTTACAATTTATATTCAAAATAATGTTCAAGAAAATCATTAGTTTCAAGTACAGTGGAACCTAGTTAACGAACAATTCGTTTAACGAGTAAAATGAATTGTAAGAAAAATGACTCGCTTAACGAGCGACGTTTCGCATAACAAGTGACGATGTGAGTGACTTCTACAAATATTATGTGCATTTTTGAATATGTTTCACTATACGGAAATTCGGAAACATTGGAACGGATTAAACTCTTTAAGAAATATTTGTATTTATTTCATACAAATTTTGTTTGAAATTATTTTTATAAATTTATTCTTTTTTGCAATAAATGTTAGTATTATTAGAAACAAAAAATGTATACAGAAGAATACAATTAATGTATTTTATATGTATTTCTTAATAATTGTCACTGTTCAATTAAATAATCTTAAAAAAAATATAATAAAATTGAAAATAATAATTGAACAAAATGCTGCATAATAGAATTCCCATGCCCACGTCCATCAGATGTCTTATACAATCCGAGTACGTTGACGTCTACATATCAATTCTACAGTTTATAAGAACATCTATCGCCGCAATTTGATGTTAACACGTTAACATGGGACACCTATGGAACACCGAAATAAGTTTTATATTTGTGTTCGAATCGTACCCTTACTTGTTTTCACCTGTCTTATGTATGTATTTTATTGAAGTTATTTTAAGTTTGTTCTAGTAGTTTAAGGAAGTTAAGAATTTTTTTTGGATAAGTTAGAAGAATCTGATTATTTAATTTATTTGAGATGGAGAAGAAAGTTTTAGTTTGGTTTTTTGATTGAACAGACATTGGCTGACTTGTTAGCGCAGTGCGAAAGCCAAAAGAGGAAGAACAAACTAAAAAATGTAACAAAATATATTAGAAATGAAAATGTTTAAACTAAATTAACAATCAAAAAATCTGTAATTGTTTCATAAATAAGAAAATTTGTGATTATTTAACTAAAAACGATTAATTTTCAATGTTAATAAAGAATATTAACATAAGAAATAATTTACAAAACTTTTACCTTTAGTATTTCTGAAGTGTTTAGTTTCTACACCATTAAGTATGAATATGTATATTCAAGAATATCTCAAAAAAATAATGAAATTTATGTAATTTTTGAATTAAAATGTTATGTAAATTAACAGGGTTTTTGATTATATAAGTTGTATTTGTATTAATATATTATCTGTCATAAAAGGGTTAAATTAGTTCTTTTGGGAAAAGGTAATTATGCGTACAAAAATATATTAGTTTTTCTAAAAACGTCTTAATTTTTGTTTTAATTAAGTTCTCTTATTTGAAACGAACCAGAGGATATTTATTGTTTTTATTCATCTTAAGAATTTTGATTAGAATTATACAATGATTTTAATGTTAAATTAAATTTTCATATATCCAATTGGTTTTATTAATTTTCTACTATAAGTTTATTTAAATTGAAGAAATTTAAGCTTTTGTATATTTATTAATATTTACGTAAACAATAGAATGTTAAGTGTCCTTTGTCAGATTTTCTTTGTGAAGATGATGGTGTATTTACGAGTGGCACCTTTTCTGAGTCTTTGCAGCGAGTTGCAGAATGAGAGAGTGGAGGCGTCGCGACGCCAGCCTCGCATGTGTTAACATTCCCACGGCGTCCCCGCAACCACTTAGACGACAAGATTTTCATCTCGGCCCGTGCGGTTTTTCCTGTGCATCGCGACGCCCCGATTCCTTTGTAATTTAAAGTTATGCCACCCTCCAACCGCCCCCTAAACCCCCGAATTGTTGAGCATTTATAACTGTAAGGAAGTCTGTTTACCTCCGTTTCCCTTTTAATAAACACACAGAACCAATATTTTCCCCAAAAACGCATTCAAATCTTAACTGTAAGCAAATATTTTATTGTATTTTCCCTAAAGCTTTTCCCGCAAGGTGTGCTTCCAAAAGAAATGGTATAAACCCTTTTTTCCTCCTCACATTCGAGATCGTTTAGATTATGGTCCCACGGTTCCGATTTCATTGTCGGGACACGTCATGTGAATAATGGAGCAATCCTTTTTCCACTTTGCTTCGAAACATCCAACATATTCGCAAAAGCAAAGAAACTTTTCCTCGATGATTAAGAGATAAATTTTAATAGAAATTCCCGACGGTTGTAAATGAATTTTAATGGTCACCGAAAACCGAGCGGAATCCCATAAATACAAGAGAAAAAACCCAAAACTCATTTGGGGGTCAAACGATGTCCCGAAAAAAATAGCTGGGAAAGGTAAAAAAAGAACCTCTAGACGATAGATCATAGCTTCAGAAACAATAAAATTAATACCGTGGGTGCGCGAGGACGCCCCACCGCGGGACCCACAGAAGAATCCTCAAGGTCCTCAACGGCGGGGCGTCCGTCGCGCGCCCTCTTTTTCCCTCGTTCGAAAGGGCGCACAACAAAAGGAGAGTCCCTTTTCGCACTGGGACATTGGTTTTTACCGAAAACAGCATACACTACAACTTTGATTAACGATTGTTGGGCCTTTAACATCTGCACACAATTGGGAACGCACCACAAAGAGAGAGGTGGAGGAGGAAGGACGACCAAACAACGAAATAAAAAAGAAACATATATAATAAATATCTTCGGGTCATTGTCGCTTATCAGATCGTTGTTTAACATCGCTTAATTTACTGCGGCCCGGCATTTTCGGAATACCTGTTTAATTAATTCCCTCCCAAAGAAAAAAAAACTGTGCGCAAGTTGAAACTGTAAAAAGAAGGAAAACGTAAATAAAACAAACAAAGAACGAAATTGAATTTGTAATAGAGACAAAGAGCCTCCGGTTATTAATCTCTAATTGCTTTAGTTATAGTTCTTTCGTGTTTTTTTTTTTGGTGGTGAAGAGGAAAATATAGAAGCAATTAGAGATATGGTAATGGTCATTATTAGTAGTTTGGCCTTATCGGTCAGAAAATCCTGTTTTTGTTTCTGGACTGGTAAATTGCTTTCCTACAAATCAAACACGAACACGTTTTTCTTGTTCTTTCTTTTATTTCATATTTTTCGTCTTCTTTCTGTTTTATATATAGATTATGAAGCGGGTTTCGAGATTCTATAATAAAGTAGTTTGAATCGAAGCGTGTTACTCGTTTTCGTCATTAGTCAAAAATTCCATTCAATATGACTGTAAAATGTAAAAAAAGTGTATTAAAATAAGAGAAATCGTGTTTTTACTATTACTTTTTGTATTTTTGAACACTTTTACTTGAATAGTGGAATATTTATGAATGTTTAAAGTGCAGTAAAGAAAATGAGATTTTATACTAAAATGACTTGAATGAAAGCGTGTTACTCCTTTTGATAATTAGTCAAAAATTCCATTCTTTATGACTGTAAAAAGTACTTAAAAATTTATTAAAATAAGAGAAAATCGTGTTTTTACTATTACTTTTTGTATTTTTGAACACTTTTACTTCAATAGTGGAATATTTATGAATGTTTAAATTGCTGTAAAGAAAATTAAATTTTATACTAAAATGACTCGAATCCAAGCCTGTTATTCGTTTTCATAATTAGTTAAAAATTCCATTAATTATGACTGTAAAAAATACTTAAAAAATGTATTAAAATAAAATAATATCGCGTTTTTACTATTACTTTTTATATTTGTGAACACTTTTACTTGAATGGTGGAGTATTTATGAATGTCATATTTTAAAGTGCATTAGAGAAAATGAGATATTATACTAGAATGACTTGAATCCAAGCGTGTTACTTATTTTCATAATTAGTCACAAATTCTATTCATTATGACTGTTAAAAATGTATTAAAATAAGAGAAACTTCTGTTTTTGGTATTACTTTTTATATTTTTGAACCTTTTACTTGAATGGTGGAATATTTATGAATGTCACCTTTTAGTGTGTAGTGAAGAAAATTAGATTTTAAATATTTTCTTGTCTTTTTTTGTTTCATTTTTGTTCTTTTAAATATAGATTTCGACATTTTATGATAAAGTGGCTTGAAACGAAACGTATTATTCATTTTCATAATTAGTCGAAAATTCCATTGATCATGAAGTAATAAAAATGTATTAAAATTAGGGAAAATTGTATTTTTACTATTACTTTTGTATTTTTGAACACTTTAACTTAAATATATGAATGTTTTCTTTTAGCATCTAGAAAAGCAAATCAGAATTTTATCAATTTTTTGATACATTTTAATAATAATGAAAGTATACAAGTTTTGTTAAATATATAGCACATTTGATAAATATATATTAATTTCCATATTAATTTGTCGTTTTAGATGATAAATCTACATTTAACCACCAAAATCAAGAATAAATATACATTCTATATAGATTCTTTTTTTTTGTAAAAAAACTTTCACTTATAATTTAATTGAATATATAATTGCCTGTATTTAAAACTTTAAGTAAACATAACAATTTTTTAATTATAATGAGTTTTATATAACTGAATTAAACAAAAGTTTTGAATTTCTCTTTTCTAATTTCATTGTTTAGGAAATAACATAAACTGTTCAACAATATAGTTTTATTTTATTCATTTCTCACTACTTCTTTAAATTTCACACACTCTTTGAGAAATTACCACATAAAGTTTTACTTAACAAAACGTAGATGAAATTACATCAACTACAAAATAAACTAGAAGAATCAATATTCTCCAATCCATATCTTCATAATATTACAATTACAATTTGTATTTATACCTATTTTTTTCTTTTGTTTTTTGATAAAACGATAAAAGATGTTGCATTTTTTAACTTCTCAATTGATTAAATAAAGTAACAAGTTTAAAAATACTCTAAAATATTTTAAAAGACAATTTTTTTGAAAATCTTGTACTGTTAAAACTAACAAAAAACGTTGTAAAATCTATATTTGATACATCAAAAGAATTAACAAGATAAATTATACTTTATATTTAATTATTTTTTAACTGCGGTGAATAAAAAGGAAATGCTATAAAAATTTCAACAATTCACAGGTTTTATTTGAAATGTATACTAAAAATATACTAAAAACAGAAGGAAATTTGAAAAAGTAATTAGAAATTATAAATAGAGACATGATTGACATAATTACATTAGTAGTTAATTAATGAAATAAAGTTCTTTTATGTTCAAACTCACTAAATTTATATTATTAGTAGCAATGCCTCACATAGTGTGGATTCGATTAGTCCGGATTCATTATAGTTTGAAATTTTAATTCATCATAATAAATTAAAACAAAAAATAGAACATAAAATTGTGTTTTCTAATACATAAAAGATTGTTTAATACAAGTCTCTGATTTAGTAAATAAAGTCCTTAATTAGTCCAGTTGTATTATTACCCAGACTATGCGAGGTTTGATTGTACATATAATTATTTTTATGTTTTCAATACATCTAAAATTGTTTTACAAAACACTTAGAATTAATAAAAATATTTAATTTGTTACATAAAATTTAATAAAATTAGAGCAAATTAATGGAAATGAACGAACGTATGGAGACAGAGTATTAGACTAATGTAATTTATATCGCTTCGAGCGAATACGACAATTGAAATTAACCAGCGTTTGCCCAAAATTGCGCTTTAATAACGTTACATTGTACTTAAGGATTAAGGTCCAATAAACGTGATTAAATTTGCGTCGCCGCCGAAATCGCGATTCATGCAAATTCTTCTATTATTCCGCAAAACCCATTAGAACCCGTGTCTTTGTGCGTGACGTAATAACAATAATTAACTCTTTTCCACCCCGTTTCTTTTTTTTTGTTGCGCGCACATTTTTGTTTCACGTTCAAAACGAAATGTGCATGCATATAGAGAGTAGACAAAACAAGAGAGAGGAAGATATGTTTTCGAATGTGTGGAAGAGAGGACGCGAAAAAAAAAGGTAACAAGCGCATGTTGTGTGCGGGGGGGCGGCAGCCTTTGTGGGCTGTTAATTTGTTCTGCACACAAATTAGCTTTGATAACTTAATTAAAGTCTGCGGAATAATAACACGGATGCAGCAACACGAAAAAATAAAAATTACACACAAAAAAAAATTGGAGGATGAAATAGCGTACACGGAATTACAATGTGCGCGCTTCGCTAATGGATTAATTTGGGCGGCAATTTCAAAAAAAATGAAATTTGTCGGTTTTTTTTTCTATTTTTGGCGGGATATAGCTGCGGTCGCGCGATAAATATTAATTAATTAATCCGAGGTGTTAAAAATGATTTAGCTTTATGTGAGGACGTTTTCTCGCTCCGACACATTCGCCGTCTCATATTCTCGGTGGTATAGGTGAGTAACTTAATCCCGAAGTACATAAAATCTGGAGGGCCCTAATGAAGAGGAGAACCCGAGACGAGAACTAAACCGTACGGTTTTATTATTTCGTTCGGCCACGTCGATATGTTTATCGGCGTTTCATGTAAATTCATTTGGGGTAGGAACAAATAAAAGGAGAGACAGAGCGAGAACTCTTCGGAGAGACCCAATAATATTTAAGAGTTGGAGAAATTTCGAACGGCGACGATAAATAACCCGATTAAGCCGCACGCAAATATTTGCATTTCAAGCTTCTGGAAGATTTCGTCGCTTTATTTTTTTAAATTATTATTCCACCTGCGTCTCCTTCTCTTTAAAATCCTTTTCTCTATTCGTATCTAATTAATAGTGAAAAGGGCCTAAGCGGATCACGGACCTCACACGAGCCTAATTATTTGTAGGAACAAAAGTGGAGGCAATTCATTAGCTCTCTTAATTAAGCCAAATAAAACCTGTTTTTTTTTCTTCTTCTGTTGTACTCTGTTTTCCGATGCCCGCGTTACCATTAACTTTTAATTATTCTCCGATTTTATTTCCGAATCAATTTCAATTAACAATTTTCGTCTGTTAATTTATGCAACTGTTGTTCTACTCTCATAATTTGTCCGGACATCACGGATCGTGTATAAATTAAGTTCTAATTTCTTCGGAATTAATTATTCCGATCGTAAAGTATACGCTCTGCAGGCAATTAGACGTTTCTGGCGGTATAACAGATATTTTCTTCTCGTTACCCAAAGTTTGGATAAACACTTGGAATTTATTCGTTTTGTCCGCTCGACGTAAACGCATCTTTCCATTTGTGGGTGCATTAATAAAACATTTTTGTTGAATAAAAAAGAGCTGTTTATATGCTTGTCTAGATTTCCATCTTAGTTATCTAATAATTTTCGAAGAATTTTTTTTTATTCAATTAATTTCTACTTCAAGTTTTTATTAAAATTTTGTTTGAATTTATTCAATAAATTTTATTAGTTAAATATGTTAGAATAAAATTTAATTCAGAATTTATATTTTTTGATATAAAAGTAGAGATATTTCAAATTTTAGAACACGTTTGTTATAATTGGAAATATCCTGATTAGCAGGATGTTTCTTCCTCTATTGGTTTTCAATATAATATACTTTCTATTGAAGTATTTTGTACGTAATTCTTTCTAATGATTAAGTTATAATCCTAGAGTTTTACTTTCTTTTGATAACATAATTCTTCTAAATCAAATATATAGAATTCTACATTTTAAATTGTTATTTTTGTATTGATATAAGCATCAACTTGAATAGATGAATAAGAGCAACAAAGCTTGTGGGTCTACGTGATATGTCTCACAAAATTGTGATATAAAGAAACGTGTTTTGAATCAGAAATCAGTAAATCCAACACAGTGATTGAACTTACAAACTTCCAAATGGGAATTTCTTCATGATGACTAACAAGCATAATTTGAGATTAATTATACTGCAATAACAAAATAGTTAATTTTACTTAAATTTAATTAAATACAATAAAATCTTAGGTAAGAAACTGGTATATAAGTTTGCTTGAAAATACTATTTCTAACACTGTAATTGGAACAGTTGTTTATTCACAATTTAAGCCTTTGCAGACGAATGTCGGATATATCCGCCTTATCAAAACAAGAGACAACTTAGTAATACACAACAGTTGAAAATGCGATTTTGATTAATCTAAGTCCGCAAAGATTAAAATTAAATTATTGTAATTTCAAATTTATAAAATTGTAGATGCAAATTAATAAAATTATAAAAGTTTTTTCTTATTCCAGATATGTATTTTTTTTTCTCGTATTTATCTTCGTTCCCTTCTCATGCGCTTAAACTGTTTGTATGTTTGTGGGTGCATTAATAAAACATGATTGTATAAAAACGCTTCGGCCCCTCCGAAAGAAAGAGAAAAAGGAATAAGAAAAAAAGAAAAATATGAAACAGTATTATGAATATGTGATGAATAATTCTATGCACCGTTTAGTCTGCATGCGCGTGTGTGTGAAAATAAAGAGGCGATACGCATAAGAAGCAGAATAAGAAAACAAACGGAGTGGAGTTATCTGCTTTCGGAATCTGGACAGAAAATAATAACGTATCAATTCTTGTATTTACAGTGGAGAAAAGAAAGGTGAAGTTTATGAGCCCGCACCTGACACACACAAATATACACACACACACTCACACACTGAGAACGGTGTGCGTACCTGCACATCCCAGGCCCAAAGTGTAAATATTTAAATAGCGTTCGTTTCAAATTTCAAACAATGGGAAATCATTTAAACACTCTCGCCCATGGGATGAATACGAACTTTGAATAGAGAATATAACAAAAAGTAGAAGTAGAATGGAATCAATTGCAGATTACTCGTTTCCCATGGAGCAGATCTGTTATACATACAAAATACTTCATTGAATTATATTTGTATGCATTCGGATGATAATAAAAAAAGGGAAACTTAATAAAAATGTCATTAATTTATGACTAAAACGTGGTTTAAAAAAAAAACTTAGTACACTAGAGTAGAGAGAGACTTTAGTAGACAGAGACTAGAGTAGAGAGAAACTTTAGTAGACAGAGACTAGAGTAAAGAGACTAGAGTAAATAGACTAGAATAGAGAGCCTAGAGTAGAGAGATTAGAGTAGAGAAATTACAGTAAAGAGACTAGAGTAGAAAGACTAGAGTAGAGAGACTAGAGTAGAGAGAAACTTTAGTAGACAGAGACTAGAGTAAAGAGACTAGAGTAAAGAGACTAGAGTAGAGAGACTAGAGTAGAGAAATTAAGTAAAGAGACTAGAGTAGAAAGACTAGAGTAGAGAGACTAGAGTAGAGAGACTTTAGTAGACAGAGACTAGAGTAGAGAAAGAGTAGAGAATAGACTAGAGTAAAGAGACTAGAGTAGAGAGACCAGAGTAGAGATACTTGAGTAGAAAGACTAGAGTAGAGATACTAGAGTAGAGATAATAGAGTAGAGGGACTAGAGTAGAAAGACTAGAGTAGAGAGACTAGAGTAGAGAGACTAGAGTAGAGAACTAGAGTAAGAGACTAGAGTAGAAAACTTGGAGTAGAGATACTAGAGTAGAAAGACTAGAGTAGAGATACTAGAGTAGAGATAATAGAGTAGAGGGACTAGAGTAGAGAGACTAGAGTAGATAGACTAGAGTAGAGACTAGTGAAGAGAGACTACAGTAGATAGACTAGAGTAGAGAGACTAGAGTAGTGACTAAAGTAGCATAGTTTAGAGTAGACACCTGGGTAGAAGGTAGAGTGGAGATTAAACTATAGTAGAATGAACTAGAGTAAATCAGTAGTTCGCATATTTCTCAGACTACTATAGGAAGAATAATTGTGACTATATGTTATAGTAAACTAATAGATTGAAGACACGAGTAAAAACTATATAGAACCTGGTACATGACATTTAGCAGATTAGTGAAGACTAGACAAAGAAATACAAAGAAGAAGTTGTCAGAAATGTAGAAAACATATAATGAGAAAGTTAGTTGAATGATTTTCACTGATTTTACTTCTTGGGTAAATGAAATATTTGTGAAATATTTTCATGAAAAATATATTATAAATAAATGTAAAATTAGAGCTGAAAAAATCAGAAGTGAATTAAACAAATAGTGCAACAATTATTGATATCATATAATTTCATAAACATTTTCATAGAAATATTAATAAAATAATGTTAAAATATTCAAAATTTCTATTAAAATTTTCATATTTACAATATTTTGTTTTCCTTTAATTCGATTTTTTTATTCAATAATTGGTAAAACAATGTTTTTTTTTTGCAATTTTAATTTTCCGTTCAGATTTTCAATGAAATTGCGATTATAAAATGTAAATAAAGCATTGGAATTATATAATTCAATATTTATATTGAATTAATGTGCGTCGAATTGAAATGAATAATAAAATTATACATTAATACTGAATAAATAATTAAAACGTATTGTTTGCAACAGATGCTGAATAAATCTGATGATTAAATTATTTATTATTTAATTTGAAGGAGAGAAATCCATTATAAAAGATACATGTCATCAAATTGGACAGATGTTTCGAAATTGGATTCTCTTGTAGTTTGTAATCTAGTCAGATATGTTTTGGGGATTTTGAAAGATTTAAGATATCAGTTGAAAAATTATGAAGTTTGTTGTTGCAAGTCATGGTTGTTGATATTCAATAACCGATTTACCTTTTCATATGTATTTGTATGTATAAAGTGGATAGGAATTATTATAATCTGTCGAATTTTCATGGGAATTTTACGTAATTTTGGAAATTTTCAGAAGAGGTGGAGTGTCTCTATTGAAACAGTGATTACATTTGATGTCTGCGACTATGTGTATATAATTGTATAGCAAGAAGGGCCGCACGGTTCATGTCAAAGGGATTTCGCGATGCGTGTCCAAAGGCGCGCGTTGCGTGGCAAATCATCGTTTCTGGAGGGCAAAAAGGGCCAGAGAATTGAATGAAACGAGGTAACGGTCCGCTCACTCCGGTGGTCCTACAACTTAGTAAATAGTTATTGTTAAATTACCTGGACGCTTTTGTCCACGCGCCGCCCCAAAGCAGACAACGTATGAATCCAAATTTCCCCGAATTTCCAGACGCACACGAAGAGTAAAACTGAAAGAAAAAAAAGTATGTATAAATAGGAGGCATGTCCTTCTGTATGTGAAGATGTCTTCAATGGATTTCGTTCATAACACCTGCGGTAATTACAACATCCGAATTAAAACGAAACTGCTGGAGACAGATGTCCTCGGTGGAATGAACTCGTAGCCACAGAAATTTGAATATCTCGCCCGTCGTCGGACCCAGATCCCAATCTAAATGCACTTATTTATGTGGCGGCTTTAATTAATCAAAATGCTATGAGGATATATACAGGATTCCACTTGAAGCCGAGGATGGGGAGTCGGTAGGGGAATCGTTTTATACTTGCGGAGAATTGTTATTACCTCTGGTTTTGCAACGAAAGCGTAACAAGAACGGGATGAGCTTTGTTTCTACTCTGCTGTATAATGTCATATAGCAATTTCGCAAACCCTCCGTTCGTCCCGACACACTAGAAAAAAAAAGAAGTCATGTAAAAGGGGTCGAAATGTGCAGAAGGGGTGTAACGAACTGGGGCAAAGAGATTGCAGCAGCAACAATCTCTGCGGAGCGCGAAAATAACAACCCCATAACGAAAATTACGCGAACCGCGTTATGGCAGCATCTCACAATTATGGAAACGTACAAACACGTTTACTTATTTCGCTCCGCCATCAATTTAGATGACAACGGTTTCAGTTTATTTTAATTTTATACAACCCTTTGTTTATTTAAATTACAGTTCAGTAATTTACATTTATATTTTAATATAGAAAATTCAAAATAATATTAATTTATTTTTACTTTTTGAAAAAAAAAACAATTGTTCATATTTAGAAACATGAATACAAATATTATCAATTAAGAAATTAATTAAATAACATAACTTTTTTCTATAATTCAAAGAGATTAAAAAAAATCATTTTTTTTATATTGTATTATAAGTGAAGATTATCACAAAGATTATTATGTGTAACGATTTTTATGATTAAAATATTTGATTTTTTAAAATTGATTTGAGAAGTAATTTTTTTATTGAATTTTGGACAAGTTTATATATTTGCTTCAAGGTGATTTGTCTTTGAAATGTTTCATTCTGAAGATCAACAAAACATTTATTATATGTTAATTAGAATTCATTATTTTTATAATTCCATTTTGAAATATAAAAAATATTTCAGATATCAAATATTAACCATACATTTCGATTTTATAAGTTTATATAGGATTTATTTACATAATTATCTAATTATTAAAAAAAACTGAACGAAATTTATAATAATTATATTCATATTAATAAATATTTTGTCTTTGTAAATTTGGTTATATTTTTTGTTATTGCTCAAATTTAGTTATAGTATACATTTTGTTGTACATTTAAAGTAGATTTTTAAGTTATTTATTAAGTTAGAAGTCTAATCAGTATCTCAGTATTCTGCATATATTGGTTTCATATATAGCAAAATTAATTCTAAAAATGTATTGAAAGTATGGAAACAATCAATAAATGAAAATGTATCGAATTCATCTATAAGAATAAATGTAAATAGATAAGTTATACCTAGAATTGATATAAAATAAATGAGTATATATCTAGATAGAAAATTGACATAAAAAAGGATGTTTTTAAGAAGGAAAACAAAATAACAATCAAATATTGGTCAATTTTTAGGTCACATATTTAAATTCAAACTGCTTAAGAAATGTTGTAATTTCATTACAAAGCAGAATATTCATATTTATCTTAAGTATGACTAAAATTATTAAGATTTAGAATATAACTTTAATTGGTCAGTGAGTTTCAATTCTTTCTCATATTTATGTAATATCGACAATAAAATTATGAAAATAATGTAAATCTAATCAAATTTATTGAATATCCCAATATAAAAAGGATTTAAATATAATGTGTTTATTTAATATTAAATTTGCTGAATATTTATGAAATTTGGTATGCATTGTTAGTTAATTTGTTAATAACCAATCCAATATAGATTATACAAACAAAAATATATCTACAATCAACTTTACTATTAGAATTGGAATTTATTTATTTTATTTATTAATATAATAATTAATAGTTTAAGTAGAAAAATATACAATATAAATTAAGTTTGTCTAAGAAATTAGTGATTATAGTAAACCTATGGTAGGTAGTAACATTTTCTATTAAATGTTAATATTATTAAAAGAATTCACTCTGTGCGTGACATGAAACATAAATGTCTAACAGGTGTACTAACTGCAATTGCAGCTGTAAAACTTCTAACAGACATTAATATTTTTTCAAGTGCAGTGTGTATGCAGCATTATTTTAACGTTTATTCTCGATTATGGAAACATACAGACACGTTTACATTTTTTTTTTCGGTCTGCAGTCAATTTATAAGACAATGCTTTAAGGTTTTCCTTCTTCTCTCTGCCTTTCTCCCACTAAGTATGTGTGCGTTCCGCAATTTGCATTTGAATGGAGGCGGAATTCAGAAAAAAAAATGAGAAACAAGGACGAAGGAATAATAAATAATAACTGCGCGGAGGAGTGAGTGAGTGAGTAGGGTTGGAGGAGAACGAAGGGGTTTCGGTGCAGTGCAATAATAAAGCCGGAGGCATGGTAATGAGTTGTGTATTAAAGCAGTTTTCCGCGGAAAACGTACTTTTATCGCGAGTAATTTAGCGTGAAATTCAGAGACGCAAAGTCTGTTTTTTTTTCGGTGCACATAAAGTGTAAGTGAAATTTTCATATGTATTACACACGTACATGCAAAAAAGGGATTGCTGGTAACAACGCAGTTCTTTCCTCTTATATATATTTTTTGGTTCTTCGCAAAAATATATATTCATATGCATTCGTATGCGGGGCTTCTCTCCTTTATTGTTCTTCTCCGAGCGAAAAACTGTCGGCTTCACGTTTTTTTCTTTAATTTCCATAACGCGAAACGTCTGTACGCAATTTTCGAGTTGTAATGAAGCCGTTAAAAACGAACTGGTATCATACAAATCGCGGCCCAAAAAAAATGCAATATTTGCATGTAAATACGCGATAAAGTATATGGAAAGTGCGCAAAAAGGACGTTACTATCTACCAAACGCAGCCGTTTCAAACATAAATATTTGATGTTTTCTCCCCCCGAATTCTATATTATTTTTTGTTGCGAATCCCCCCACGAAACGGATGATCCAATAAACTCCGGCGTGAATTAATCCCAAATAGGAATTGTAGAAGAAGAAAAAATAGTATTTTTCTGTTAATAAATCGTAAGGGGGTGAAAATTTGGGGAGTTAATATTTTAAAAAAGTGGAAAATATTTCGGTTGGAATTACACGTCGCATGAATAATTTAGTGGACTCAGTTTTGTGTGGCTGGATGTAATGGATAGTCTGGCATTACGATGTGTAATTTGAATAAATTTATATAATTTTTCTCCTCTTTTTCCCCGTGAGCTTGCGAGATGAAGAGTTCGCGTGCGTTGGAATGAGAGGAAACTTTGTGTCCTTGATTATTTTTTATTTTTGTTCAAAATGCGGGGAATTAATATAGTTTCTCTTCACTCGTTGCTAATTTGGAAACGGATTTAAAGAAAAGATACAAAAGTGGATAATTTGTCGCATTTATGAGAAATGCCAAAAATGTAATAAGTTTATAAATAGGACAAGTCGGAACAGACAGGACTTTTCAATTAGACAACTAATTTCATGTTACAAGGACAGATTTAAAATTAGAACAATAAAATTACCTAAAACAAGGTATTTATACCAAAGGTGTTAAGTATAAAATTGATTATTGATTATGAGATGTACTTGCTACTTGGCAAATTATTTCAAACAACTTCATTGAAAGTGTTGCTAAAACTTATAACAAGTAAAAATATTATGGATTAAATACTATGATCTCTTGACGTACTTGATTCAAAGTATGGCTACATCATATAAAAAGTAAACTATTAAACGATTAAGGTATATGAGATGTACTTGAAATTTGTCAAACTACTTGAAATACTTTGACGTACTTAATTGCAACAAGTTATGGTGTACGAGATGTACTTGTAACTTGTCAATTATATTTGGAATAACTTGATCTACTTGAATTAAAATGTTGCTACAACATATACCAAATAAAAATCCGACTATTGATTATATAGTGTATGAGATTTACTTGCAACTTGGAAAATAAATTGAATATGGCTACAACATATAAAAAGTAAAAATGCGAGTATTTAGTATTGGCAATTCTACTTGGAATAGACTTGATTCAAAGTGTTGCTACAACATATGCCAAATAAATATTCGTCTATTAATTATAAAGTATGAGATTTGCTAGCAACTTGCCAAACTACTTGAAATATTCGGTCATACCTTATTTAGAGTATTGGTATAATATATACTAAATACTTGGCAAACTTGAAGTACTTTGACATACCTTTAAAGTATTGTTCATTGCAAAATAATTCGACGGAAGATTAAATATTAATTTATTAGTCTAGTTAAACTTCTAAAATAAATAATTATTTTAAAATCAAATTTTATTGCAGTTCAAGGATTTCCACTACAAATATAAATTTCCTAAATTGTTATGGATTTATTTTATTTCCACAAACAATATACAAATTACCAAAAACATAGATTTTTTATATACTTCAATAAAAATTTAATAAATTTGTGATAGATACATTTTAGTTTCAAAAGCAATATACAAAATACAATATAAAAAAAATTGATACAAATCATAACGGATTACACGTATATATTTATTTATAGACGAGAATCACTGAATATATATTGATGTTGAGTAAAGGTATAAATAAAAATACATGCATTTTCTAAATATTTGCAATTTGCATATGGATAAAAAGAAAGAGCCGAATTCCTTTTCTATATCTCAATGTTTCGTTTACTTTATAGATATAATAATATCAATAGGGACAAATATGATTCGATAGTTTGGTATTTCCAAATGTTTCATAAAACAAATCATTTTAAAATCTACAATTTGCAATTAATATCATTTTTGAAACAAAATATATTTTGTATTTTATGTAACTATTTCATTTTTCATATAATGATAATTTGTCCATAAGTTTTGCTTTGATTTATTTGTCGGTAATATCATTATAAATAAATAACTAAACTGTGAACTTTGGTGTAATAAAACTTTCAATTTTATATTGTAAATTATTATCCTTTAATAAAAACATGACATTTATGAACTATAATTTAAAGTAATATTATTTTTTTGCATGACTGCGTACAAGTTATATCTGATTATGTATGAATGAAACCGATATTTATTTCCTCAATTGCATTCAATAAGCTGAATCTAAATATATTTTGGAAATTAATTAACTGGATAGCAAAATTATTTGGTTTTATGCATAATAAATTATTATATGATGCTAATGAATTTATTTCAATTTGAAAGCTTTCAAATTATGAAATAATAATCATATAAATGAAATACATAATTTTCTAATTATTATTTATAGCATTATCATTAAATTTTATTGATTAAATGATTATTTTAGTAAATATTTATTAGTAATACAGATATACCTAGCATAGTCCGGACTCTTTGAAACTGTATTAATCAAGGAATTTAAAACTGTATAATAAGAAACTGCACTGTCTAAAGAGAAAAAAAAATTATATATAATAATATTTTATTCAATTAAAATTGAATTTGTTTTGAAATTTTCAAACCGGACTATAGTGAATCAGTACTATTCGAGGAGTTGCTGTACAAATATTACTACTACTACTTTATTGGCACTAATTTTATAGTAAACTTTATAAAAATAATAAATTACGATGAAAACGGTCACAAATATCATATTGTGATTAAATGAAAAACGAAAATTAGTGTCATCAATTTCTTTAAATAGTATTAATTTTCATAGCGGACTATAGTGAATCCATCCTGATCGAAGCCGGTATTGTTATACATATATTAAACTATTTTATTGAATAATTGAAACTTATTATACTAAATTAAATTACTGTGTAAAAATGGTTACAAATTACAAATTTTGATTAAAAAAAAAAGAAAATTTGAGTCATCAATTTCTTAAAATAATATTAATTTTCATTATAGTGAATCGAGACTGATCAAATCCGGACTATACGAGGTATTGTTGTAGAAATATTAAATTATATTATGGAATAATTAACACTAATTTAGTATAGTAAATTTACTTTATAAAAATTATAAATTACAATAAAAAAAATGTCACAAATTACATATTGTGATTAAAAGAAAAACGATAATTTCTATCATCAATTTCTAATGATGATGATATTATGCAAATATTAAACTTTATTATGGAATAATTGACACTAATTTATTATAATAAATTTATTTTATCAAAAATAAATAAATTTTGTCCAATAATCGTAGTTGTTAAGGTCACAAATTTGGATTAAAAAAGACAAAAATTTGTTTCGTCGATTTCTTTAAATAATAGTAATTTTTAAACCGGACTGATCGAAGCCGGACTATACGAGGTATTTCTATACAAAAATTAAACTATGTTATTGAATAATTCACACTAATTTAGTATACTAAATTTACTTTATATAAAAAAGTACGATGAAAAATCTTTATTAAGGTCACATATTACAAATTTTGAGTAAAAAGAACGAAACTTTATTTCGTCAATTTCTTGAAATAATAGTCATATTCAAACCGGACTGACCGAAGCCGGACTATACGAGTTATTGCTATACAAACTGTAAAGTATGTTAATGAATAATTTACACTAATAAACTACAATACAAAATCTTAATTATTAAGATTACAAAAAACAAATTTTGTTTATAAAATAGAACAATGATATCAATCAGGGACATTGTGAAAGTGAGAACTATTAATAAAATTGTTAATCCCAAAGGAGATTGATTAATGTTACATAAAATCAATAGAATCTCATGTATGATTTCTATTTGAAACATTTCGTATGTTGATATTTGCAACTGGCTTAAAGGGATGATCTGAGCCCAATGAAACGGAACAAATTCATGTTTGCTTGCATAATTATTATGTGCGCCGAGTGCAAAAGCAAACATTCCGGAGTTAATCCAATCCAGCCACGCTTTATTATTTTCGATAATTCGTTTCGATCCTTCGGATGGTGTTTGCTCTGCAGGACTAGAGGAGTATACTCTATTCCTTTCTGTGTACCCTTAATCCGGTTGTGCGTACTTTTCCACGGCTCCTTGAGGCAAAGAGATGATGGAAAAGGTGATAACAATAATAAGGGACAGCAGCAGCAGCAGTAGAAGCGGCGGTTCGCGTTTCGCCACCCAACGAGGTCGACCTCACGTGCGGCATATACCAATGGTCTTCCGCCAAACAATGGAAGCGAAACGAACGTGGGCGCACAAGGTGACAATGTGCTGCGGCTCTGGGACAGGAACCCTCCAAAGGGCCATTCAAAATCCGTGCGTTTCAAATCGGAAGTCGAAGGTACATCGTATATGTTACTCGAGGAACCTTCCTTCCATCCATCCATCTGGGGTGGGCAAATCCGAGCAAAATCTTGATTAGTCTTGCTCCGACTACTTTTTATGCGGCATTCGCATCTGGCTCGAACGAATCGCACCGTTTTTCTTCTCCTTCTCATTCTCTTCAAGAAAAGCCATAATTGATACTCCCATTCATTGTTGCCGAAATACAACGATTCGGAATAATAAAAATGCGTTATTCTTTCTATATATATACATACATATATTCAACTTCGTTTTCTTTTCCTCAATTCACCATCCACCCTCGGGCTGCGTCAATTAACCGGAGGGAGACCATTTCGCCCGGTGTGCGCCTTTCAACTTTATTCTCTTGTTTTTTTTTCTCTCTTTCTTTCTCTTTCGTTGTGATGGAAAGATTGGGTTCTCCTGTAATGACGGGTCCGACGATCCGAATTTCTCATTGACTCCAGCTGGCCCCCATGTAATTTTCTATATGTGATACAAATTAAATGTAATTCGATAGCGACGCTCGTATTACCTAAAATAATTCCTAATTGCTGTTTAAAAAGGGGGGACGACGACGCCGGGCGAAAACCTTCTGAACCCATCAGTCTCTAAAACGGTCACAAATTAATATCCACTTAACTGATTCACGTTACAACAACACAATCTATAACGGATAATAGAATGGATGAACGCAGGCTGCATCAAATCGTATTAACTTACACTATATAATCAAGCATGCATTCAATAAATGATCTATCAAAAGAATAACATCATACAATTTTATTATGTAATATATTGATGTTACAAGTTTGCTAATAACTGTTGTAAATTTCACCTATCTCGCGATTTACACAGTAGATAGGTTTCTGAGAAAAACGTGTACATCGAAATTGTAACTTTTTGAATGTAAAACCGTGTATATCGAAAAGTATACAAAAAACACTTAGGATAGCTTATTTTGAACCGTGGAGAAGCGAAAACGAGTAAATAAAGTACCGTGTAAAACGAGGGTTAGGTTATTTTCAACATTTATTTTTTAACCCGTATCAAAACAAAAACGTGTAAAGAGAGAACCGTGTAAAACGAAGGATAGATGTACTTGAATAATATTAAAAGAAAAATATTTTACTTAAGTATAATTTCTTGTTGTTTTCAATTCTGCAATGTGAATTTACTTGAGAAATAGTTCAAGAAGTTGCGTTTTATTTAAAAAATATTTCACGTTTTGTCTTAAAAAAATTGTAAATAAAATGGGAAAACTTTCTATGATGTTACTGTTTTGATAGATCGTTTATTGAATTATAATAGAAATAATGATTTTAAAGAGAGGACAAAGGAATACATTTTCCCAATTCTAATAACGTAATATAATTCATTAGATATTCCAAGTGTGTAGACTGTTTCTAATTTGATTTGTCAAGATTTTATTTGAATACTTAAATAAAATTTGTATTTCGTAATTCCTTATTGTTTCGCTGATCTAATTATAACTTTTCGAAACAAAAAATACTTTGATATTACTACTTTTATATTATTAATTATCAAAATAAATTATATGTCAAATAAATAAACTTCATTCACTAATGTTATTATAACTTTTCCAACAATTTACTTGAAAAATTATCCTAGAAAATCTTTTTTTTTTTGCTATAATAAAAACAGTTAATTATGTAGAAAATAAAGGGTGTCCCAAAATTAACGCAAGATTTGAATTTGCCACCATGTGCAGTAAAATGTTGGAAACCCAAAAAAAAACAATTTTACACTTTGACAAATCTTGCGTTAATTTTGGGAGACACTTTATAAAGGTGTATCATGATTCTTATGTTACAGGAATTACATGGAATAATTCAATTAATTTCATATCAATATCAAAAATAAAACAAAAATGTATAAAAAATCAATTAAAAAAAGTACAGAAAATTTTGAATTGAATTGAACAAATAAATAAAGTTTGAATAAAAAATATATAATTTCTTTGATTTGTTAAATAATAGAAATTGTCTTAAAAAAATTTATATTATACTGAAAAGTTTATTTATACATATTTTTAACAAAAAACAACATAATATATAAATATATTTGATTCAATTAAAAAAATGAAACAAAGAGATTTCAGGTTTTTTAAACTCTACATTTAATATAAGAATTTATTAATTAGTTCACATAAAAATCACAATTTCTAAACACATTTTATTCAATTCAGAAATTTATCGGAAATATAAATGTTAAGAAGTTAATATTCACCGAACAAATGGACTTTCAGGGTTTTCTGTTCTAATTAAACTCTGCAACCACCTTGATTACAAATTAACTCTAACATACTACATTATAAATTTGTAACTATACAAAGAATTTTTTTCTCAATCTAAATCAGGAATTTTATAATTAAAATTTTTGGTAATGTGTATTAATTGATAATATTTTCAATATTGTGATTTTTTTTTAAATAAGTTTGAAAATAATTTTAGTTTTTCTTGAGAAAATAATAGATACAATCATTTTAGTAAATATTTCAAATGTATCTTTCTTTCAATTCTGATTATAATAGATATAATATGAAGCCTAATGATTTTTGTAAAGAATTATCGTTTATTTCTCTCTTCTTATCAACGATCTAGGCTCATACAAAAGCGAAACATCTAAATTATTCACATCGTTGTGACAGCTTATAAATGAAGATAATCTCTTCGGGGAAAAATATTCACGTATTAATGACATTTTTTTTTCTGTAACAAAACTGAAAATAAAGAAAGAATGAGTAAGTAATCGATGGAAGAATTCGATAGGAGTGAAACGTGTAAGGTTTAAAGAATGTAATAAATTCATTAGAGTTGGGTCCGCTAATTAAAATTTAACAATTTTATGATCGAGACCCGGTGTTCCTTCCTCGTCGTTAGGACACACGTCCTGCGGCGACGCACTATAAAATCCTTCTTTATTGCGCAACTATTGTTGTAATAACGGATTGTAAATTAATACCAAAGCAGCAAAAGGACTTTACGATTCCCAAGCGGTACGTAAAGAAGGGGACACGAGGATAAAACTGTACTGTTTGGAGAGGATAGAGTTAATGAGGTTCCGTGCGTGGGTTCGAAATTTTCATTAAAATTTCTCACCTTGACGAGCCGAAGATGATCCAAACAACTTTTTTTTGTGTATTCATTTCGGTTGATGGAATAGATATAATTTTCGGGTGGTTCTTCATCTCTCTCTCTAATTCTCTGTACTTTATAATTTGTGGTCTGTGCATAGCACGTAAATCACAAACAGAAGGGATGCGACCCCTCCTTAACCTACATCCCTTGTCAGCGGCAAAACTAATCTAAATAAGATTCTTTCCGTCGATTAAAACCAACCCTCGACTAATATCATTCACCTGCGTATATTCTTTTTTACCTTCGTACGTTTACAGTTCGCGCCGTAATTTTGATGTGTTTATAATTATAGGTTGAGTGTATATGTTTCTGTGTTTCAATTATCATATCTATAATTTATGCTTTTCACACACATACTATAAAATTATAAATATATACGCGTATATATTTACAGGGTGTTTCATTTAACATCATCACTTCTGAATATATTCATAGGATTTAATCCCTGTTTTTTATTGGATTTTTTTTGTCTAGATCAAATTTAACATTGTTTTTAAGAATTTTATTGATCTTAAAATTAATTTAAACTTAACATTAACTTTGCTCCTGTATAAAATGAGAAATTACAAATTACAAATAAAAATTAACAGCGTTTTTTATGATTTTAAAAACAAAGGTCAATAGGTGATATTAGTTCTTACAACTAATTTAAACGTAAAAAAGACATGACTAAACACAGAAAATGATGGAATTATATGATTGATAATATCCAAATAATACTATTTTTTGAACAATATAAGTTTTCTTTACACACATATTTTTTTGTAAAAACTAAAGTTGATAGTGATTTCAAGAAATATTGTTTATGTATCTTTTCATCAAAATAAATATTAATGTTGTATAAGATCTTGAGAGCAATTTAAAACTAACTATGAATAAAATTGGGAAAACTTGAAGATAAATAACAAAATATTTTATTTGTATTAATTTTTAGGAAAAAAGTATAAAACACACAACAGTTGATAATATAACAAAAATTTCACATATATTTATCATAAAAAAGTCTTTTTATATGTAATTTTTAAGGCGACTAATATCCGAATGGTTCAGTCGCCCTATCAACGATTCCGTGGGCGCCAGTACGAATCCTGGCCAAGCCAGGCCCTTTGTGAGGTCTCTCAATGCTTGCAGCAATAGGGCAATCGTTCATCATGAATGAGGTTCAGCATATGGACCTTCAGCCAAGTCGACGGACAATGACAGTGTTAAGGATATTAGCAGATACACAGACAAAGGGAATAGTGGAATCGCAGAGCAACAATATACTAAAGTTAACCTACAAGACGGCAGCCAACCAATAAATTATAGAAGAATATAATGGTAAAAACTTCCATTGGGAAGATGCGCAGGAATAAGATTGTAAATAGTATGACATAATAAAAAAAAATGTAATTTTTGATTATATGTACATAAAACAAATTATATAATTCTATGCTATTATGTACAAATTTGTAAAATATCTTCAAACCATTTACAATGTTATATCAAGTGAATAAAGTAAAATTGAAATAATTTTCTACTCATTATTTGGATTACGAAATCATCTCAAATCATCATCATCGTAATGTCATGTCATTTTTATACATTTAATCATAAAACAAATTATATAACTCAAAGCTATTATTTACAAATTTGGAAAACATCTTCAACCATTCACAATGTTATATCAACTGAATAAAGTGTAATTGAAATTCTCTTCAACTTATTATTTACATTACCAAATCATCTGAAATAATCATCATCTTGAAATCATGATAAAAGTACATAGTTTCATTAACAAACGCCGAGAAAACAAAAAAAAATCACTTACCAATTTGAATATAAATTCAAGCTAAATCATCTTCTTATGATCAATTTAAAAATACTTAAGATATTATAGTAATTTGTAAAACGTATATAGTTTTATACAAAAAGAAACATGATTATTTCTGGAAATGTTAAATAAAAGAGGTACTCACAATAAATATGTGTATCAGTTAGATTATTGTTTCTAACTGATACACAATACAATATGAATTTAATTATAAATATTTTGATAAAAATTGAATATTATAAGAAGTTCCATTAAATAATCCATTTAAAAACGTAAAGAAAACTAATAATTTAATTCCAAACAATCGTTTTTTGTAATTTTTTTCGTTTATACGAATCTTTGATATATTTGTATAACAATACAAATAAAGAAATTCCATTTTCTAATAATTGTGAATAATGTAGATAGTTTCATTAAATTAATTTTGTTAATGAAGATATTCATATATTCTTTCAAAAATGTTTCCATTGATGGAAAAATTGAATATGTTTTTGACCTTGAATTTCTACGTCAATTTCTATGATAATCACAAAGACATGTTTCCTTTTATAACTTTTATAATTTTATCTAAATTAATAAATATATATTTTATTTTGTTTCGTTGATTGGACCGTTCTGTATATTTATTTATACCACGCTTAATGAACATAATCCGTTTCAAAATTTGCGGAAATTTACTCGTATAGTGAAACTATTCTGGCCATATCAAAATTTCCATTGCTGAAAAATTTTAATTTATTTGACCTTGAATTTCTACGTTAATTTCTATGATAATCACAAAACATGTTTCCTTTTATCATCTTTCAAAATGCAGTCAACTTTTATAATTTTATATAAATTTATAACTATATATTTGATTTTGTTTCCTTGATTGGACCACCCTGTATATGCGTTTGTGTATATAGATATAAATCTGTGTATCGCGGTTACGTCATATCAAAACAAAGCACTAAATAATGCACAGGAAATGAATTATTTATTGTCGGCCTTTCCGCTGCATAATTATTAATTGTTTATATAACAATGCAGACAACGTATTAGAACGAATTAAACATTGATCGTAGCTGAAATTCCACATAACAACAAACAAACAGCAAACGTCGATAACGAAAATCGGTCAAATAAATATTTCCAATTAGAACTCGTTAAACATACCGTAATTGGAAAACATTACGAAACTAGAAACGAATTGGTTTGATGTAGAAAATGAGAGAACGCAAACGAAATTGAGTAGAACATAAAAAAATAAATAAACGAAAAACAAAATAAAGCGACTCGTTGATATAGTATATGAAATAAGGACAAATCGATAATTCAATAATTAAACGGCAACCCCGAACAATAAATAACGCGGGCGCAGCGAAATATGCGAAGATTAATTAAATTTTTCCAACAGGATAAAAACGCACAACGAGTTTTATTTTTCATATGTTTTGTTTTGTTTTGTTGTGTTTTTTTTTGCAGAAATTGCTTTTGGAAAATAATGTAAATTGAATTCGCTAATTGTTAGTTTCCACATTCATTCGAGTTTTCAACCAAACTCGGAGCGATTTTGTGTGTGTGTGTGTTATTGTGTCGAATTCGCTGCAGTTTCGATCGATTTTCCGGAAAAGTTTTCCATTTTTAATAAGGCAACGACCCAGGAACTGATGTGTCTCTTAAGTGGTCGAGGTGAAGAGGTAAATTATATTTTAAAGGGAAAGCCACAGAGAGAGAGAGAGAAGTCATCTTATATGCATGAATGATATATGAAAATTGCAGTTTGGAAAAAGTTCTTAGCTGTAAATTATCGAATAGTTTTTTAATTCATCCAATTTTATAGTAATACATAAATATTTCACATAGTCCGGGTATATATTCAGTCAATATCACGGACTGTTTGAAACCGGACTAATCAAGCAACTGAATGCAGCAATATTTCACAATAACCTTTGTAATTTCTAAATTGTACTATAGTAAATCCGAACTATTTGCAGCTGCATATATAAAAATAAACTGCACAAAAAGAAACTTTTATATAAAATATACTAGTTTTTATATAAAATATAGTAATTTTATAGTAACACGTAAATACCTCACATAGTCCGGTTATAGGTTTAGTCAATATTAAGGATTGTTTGAAGCAGGACTAATCGAGGAACTAGTAAATCCGCACAAAAAGAGTACAGTTAAAAATTGATGATTTAGGTATAAAAAAAATGTATGTACTGATTTTTTAGAATTTATTTTTATTTTGCTTAATTAAATTTTATTTTGTTTTGATTTTTTCCAAACCGGATTATAGTGAAACAGGACTGATAAAATCCGAACAAAGTAAATAATTAAAAAAAAATGAATTTAAATCTAGAAGATAAATTTATTTAGTTTGTTATTTAAATACATGCGAATTAATATCATCGCCGGAGAGAGTCATCATGTAATGGCCCCAAGAGGAGAGAAAGGTTTTTATACCGAAAGTTACTTAGAGAACATCGTCTGCGTCTGGTCGACCGGGGAGTTAGATGCTGGTCCATAGAGATGTGGGGGAGGGTGAAAAAGAGAAAGAAATAATAAAACTTTACTCTCCGGCAACTTTTTAATAGAAAGCGAAAGCATTCGTTTCACTTAAACCCGCATTCAATTATATGCGTCTGAGAGTCTCGACCCCCCTCCCTCTTTGCTTTCGTTTTTCCACCCGGTCGAAATATGTCGGCTTGTTTTACGTCCAACGGATTTCATGATCAGATATACGCATTTCGACGATATATCGCGCGATTTCGACCCAGTCAGCCCTTTAGCCTCAAACCAATTATCTCATTGCTTAATGAGAGGGACAAAAAAAAAGGACAGTGACCTTAGGTTTTTGTCCGGAAACAGTTACGTTTTACGGATTTTCAGGAAAATCTGATGATCTCTAAATTGTTTAATTAGTTCAAATTACTCAATTAGTAAAGATTACTTTTTTTATTCTATACTTTATTACTGTGGTAATTTACTAATTAGTCTATAGCAATTTTATAATGCTATAAGCAAATGAGAGTAACACAAATTTTAATTTTATAATAATTCACAAATTTCATAACTTCTATAATAAACAAAATCGTTACATTAAAAGTTTTTATTTTTTTGTTATGTAATATACGAAGTTTAATATATGTATGGAGTATGTTTGATATATCTCTCAGCGCAATACAACGTAATAGGAATACTTTATGGAAGTTTCATGAAATTCT
This sequence comes from Nicrophorus vespilloides, assembly GCF_001412225.1. Lineage (NCBI taxonomy): Eukaryota > Metazoa > Arthropoda > Insecta > Coleoptera > Silphidae > Nicrophorus > Nicrophorus vespilloides. The sequence goes on from NW_017095478.1 coordinate 175,364, forward strand.
AAGGAGACGGAATTTACCAAAATTTTATTGCAAGACTGGGTTTTGTTTGCCGAACCTTGTCACACGTTATAGTTGAAAAACTTACTTAAAATATGTTTAAATTATGTAAACTGGTTCAACTTATTATTATTTTATTACAAAACAGATTTATATTTGTTTTGCTACATTGTTATGAAAATATATTTGGTAGAAGTAATTTTATAAATTATTTCTTTTAACCTTATTTAATGTGCTTATTATTATTTTCTGCAATTCAATTCAATTAATGGGTAATGATATACATATATTATTTTAAAACTAATTTGGAAAAAAAGCTGATTTACCTCGATTAACGCTGATTTGACATAAGCCTAGAAAAAGCTCTAAATTTACCTATTTACTATATGTTAATGTGACTTCGTTTAACATTGTTTCGTTTAGTGCTTGTCCTCTAGGAACGCAGCCAATGCGCTAAAGGAGGTTTCACTGTATTAATAGACAATCGGTTACCAATATAATCATTGTACCTTAGGTATTTACATGTACACATGCTCTTAACTATACATTTTTTAATAATTACTGTGTTATTCGAAGATTTCATGTACTAACATATTTTTATTTTAATTTAAAGAAGTTTTGAAGAATGAACACTCTGTATATATGATTGTTTTGGAAATATGATATGTTTTATTAATATTCTTATCATTGTAATGGTTCACGACAAAAAGGGTTAATTATAATTTTAATCTTACGTAAGTGGCACTTAGTTATTAAGTTGGACAGTTGTGTAGATAATTATTTGAAAGCCTTTAGTTATCGTCTACAGTGCATTGTATTATCATGTCAGAAGCCATAGTTTCCCATGCATATCAAACAACATTTTTTTTCGTTACATTTTTTTTTGCTCTTCCAAATCAAAGCTAAACTATTGTTATTACACTATCAGGACACGAGCATACCAATTTTACATACAGTTTTGTTGTTGTTGTTTAACTTTGATAAAGACAGTGTCTAAATGTTTTGTACATGTAATTAGTTTACTTACTTAATTTTGTCTTCAATGTCTTGAAAGTTATTTAATTAAAATTGTAAGCAAGAAACATCAACAAATCTGAAGATTTGCAGAAATCTTGAGCCTTGGAAATTTACAGATTATTCAATTACTTAATGAGTGTAGATCTTAACCTCGACCTAATTAACTCTGTTTGTAATTGTAGTGAGAACCAATTGCTAATATTTTGACAGCTGTCAAAGCGAAATGACAGCTGTCAATTTGCAACCAATTAAAAATTTAACGAGATTAGGAATTACTTGGTTATTACCTCTTCAACAAATACTAATATTATTATTATTACCTTAACAGTTTAAATTTTCAATTTAGTAAATAATTAAGTAATAAATCGAGAGATTATATTTGTTTTCCAACATGTGCACAATTCGTGTTTTTGATTCAAATTGTACAGAATTAATTCCGAGATTGTTTTGCTTCTTCTTCGTCTGTCGGTTTGTTCGGGCGTGAAATCTTAAATTTCAATTAATTTTATTGCGAAACTGGAATTATCGCGAAAATTGGAGGCGGTGGCGTCAGGGGGTGGCGGTCGTGTGGTGCGCGCGAGCGGACGTAATGAAGCCGAAGAGAGCTGTAATGTTAAATAGGGCATGAATGCATGTTTTGGAAATAGACGAAAGGAGTCGGAGACGGCGGGAGGCGGCTTTCAGACGAGAAGAACACTTGCTTACGCAAGAAACACACATACACACACGCGCAGCAAACGACAGTTGTGTCGGAGGCAAAGGCGGAGTGTATAATTACACGAGCAATAACCACAATTGTGAACCAGCCGAGCATGTCTTCAGCCTCGCCCTTTCTCTTTATCTGTGTCTCTCTCTCCATCTCGCATACCACTCCAGATAGCTAGTCCTTAAACCCGATATCGCCGTGCATGCAAGCAGATTACGTAACGCAATAATATCTTGCCTCTTCTCTCTCTCTCTCTATTTCCAGCTTCCCCATTTCGGAAAGAGCACGGAAAAAGGAGGAATTTAAAGGAAGAGAAAACAACCGAACGCAGACATTTCGCTACATCAAATCCAGAGATTCGCCGAATAGAAGACTCAAACCTAGTCTTCCTCCCTCTTGCAGAACACGCCGACATGAAAGCAAAATCCATACATGATAACGTGTTATCATGTTACGTATATAAAAATAAGGAAGAAACGACCCCACTAAAACCCAATTGGATGGGAATCCCACATAGCACATAAGTATAGAAGGGTCGTGAACATCAGCGCTTCCCAAACTGTTAAACATTATTCAAGGAATGGTTCGCATATAGAATAAATGTACTGGCAACTTTTTGTATGAAACGTATATTGTTATGGTTATATTTCTAGCAGAAAATAAATCTGACTACATATTATTAAACAGAATTTATGTAGTAAAAGTAATTCAATAAACATTTTTTACTGATTTCTAATACAAATAAATACATTTTCATATACAGGATAAATAAATCTAATAAGTACTAAAACTAGTTTGGAGATTATTAATACAATCTCCGTATATGACAAAAGAAAAAGTAAGGTTAGGTTAGCTCAGCTTAAAGTAAATTAAATTAGGTTATGAGAGCTGATTTTCATTTCCTGAAAAGTAGTGGTATCAAAACTGATTTTAATATTATTAAATTATTGGTGTATCTGTCAAAAGAAAAGGTAAAGTTAGGTTACCTTATGTTTTTTATTATGTAATTTTGTAATTTAAGTTATGGAAGCTGTTTTTTTTTTCATTTTATAAAAAGTGATACAACTAGTTACTAGAAAAAGTAAGGGTAACTTAGCTACACCTAATGTTAGGTTACCTAAGCTTAAATAAATCGAAGGATTATCAAGTTATCTGTCAAAAGAGAAATTAAGGTTAGGTTATCTAAGCTTAAGCTAAATTAAGTTTGATATTAGGAAATTATTGTCGAATATGTCAAAAACTAAAGTAAGTGCGGTTATTTTAGCTAAGTTTAAAGCTTAAGTTAGTTTAGCGAAACATAAACTAAATTATGTTAGGTTAAGTTTTTCTAGAAGGAGGCAAGATTACCAATAAGTTTGAGAATAAGTTTAAATAATAAAAAAAAGTATGTTTTAAATAAGAAAATTATTTAGAAAGACAATAAACTTTTTATTAGATAATTTTGAAGTTGTCATTTGAAGTTAGCTACTATATAAAAGGACACATTATAACTTAATATTCATCTGTGGTATAAGAATTTTACCGATTTTTGGGTATTTTTTTATGTTTCATTTCTTTTCAGAAACAAGGGTCTTTTTTTTATACCGGCGGCATATATTAACATAAAAAACAATTAAATTTGGATTCCAGCCGCAATTTCGATCTATTATGACGAAAAGCGGCGAAATGAAACATAAAAAAGCACTTTAATGGGTATTGTGTTTCCTCCCCACGTGGTCTCCTTTAATGTACACAGCAATTACGTTTACGTGTCACGTCATCAAGGGAGGCGAGTTGCGATGTTTATTAATCATTGATTAGTTTTTCCGGAAAAGAGAGGTCGTTTTCCTTTAAAATGCATTCAGAGTAGAAACAGAAACAGAAGAAGCAGAAAAAAGTAAATAAGTGGAAATGAAGAGAATCGTAAAGGCTGAACGAGAGGAACGCAGAATGAAACGGAACTATGTTAATACATTTACTGGATGGTAATAGTCGCTCTTCTCTTCTCGGAACGGACAAATGAAACATTCAACGGCAAATCGTAATTACAAATATTAAAACGCGAAAACAGGCAATTTACTCCGTAATGAATGTTTTGTCTTTGATTTTATTCAAATCCTAAATGAGAAAAAGAGTGTTACGCAAGTTCGGAGAACGTCTTTCGTTCATTCCGACGACAGATGTGACGATGAAGATTCTTTCTTTTATCAGCGTTTGCGCTTCTTCGTTTTCTCTCTACATCAATGAAAAAAACTGAAAACTCTGAAAGAACAAACAAGTTTTTAACAATGAATTATTTTACTAAATACAATTAATTAATTATAATAATATAATTCAATATATCAATAATAATTAATTATTACAAAAAAGCTGAATTTAATTATGAATTTTTTTTAATAAGACAATTATTTGCATATTTTAAATTTTCAATATTGAATTCGGACTGATCGAAGCAGCACTGTGCGAGGTATTGCTGTAGTTACTGAAATGTGTATTTATTTTTGAGTAGTGTGTTGGTACCTTAATATGTATTGGAATGAGATTAACTTTCCAAAATCTTATTTATTTTTTGTAGGACAAATTTAATAGGATTAAGGTTTTAATAGGATAAACTGTAGATAGTTGGATATTAATGAAAATGCGAACGATTAAACGGGAGAGCGTGTAAATGGGATTACATAATGCCGGTGAAGCCTTCTCCTCCTACTCTTGCCCACCCTCCAACGTTCGTGTCGAACGGTGCAACAAACGTCCGTAATTCAGGGTTTGATTAAGGTGTAATGAATGGGAATTAAAGTATAATAGCGGCGAATTGAAATATTGGCATGTGGATGTGAAAGCCGTGTATCGCTCATGATTTTTGCCTACAATTGGCTGCTAATGAAAGTATGTGTGTGTATGTGTCTGTAATGGGCAGAATGTGCGACTGAGTGAACGTTTGTGTGAAATTCGATGCAATAAAAGTTATACAGAGTGATGGACAGGGATTGTAATAATTGCGTGCGTGAAGCATCCACCGCCACCCCCAATAGAACGGATAATTGGCGATGAGTGGCGGAGAGAATCACCCCTTAACATTACCGCTGCTGCTACTACTACTACTTGTGATGGTGGTGGTGTTGGTTGTGAAGAAGTGCCGGCCATTAAAGTGCACAATGTGTTATTATCGAGTGAAACACTCGTGCACATGTCGCAAAGACCAGTTTATGTTCGCCTCCTCTGACAGCCAGGCAGATAGGGCAGTCGTTTTCGATTAAATGGGATATGGACAGTTGGCGCGGACACGTCGTGTATACAAAAGGGGTGGGGTGGTGGACGGGACGGGGGTCGCGACTTTCATAACTCCCCCAGATATGATCTGCAGTTGCTGTGCCTGTGCCTGTCCGTCCATAGCAGCTAGGGCTCTCGTTGTTTCATTCCCTCCTTCATCTCTTCATTCTCTTCGTACATCGCCTGCTGTAGAACAGGCCATCCGCATGAATAACCCCTGCACATATTAAACATCCCGAGCCCGTATCTCGGCCGAAACATCTTACTAAGAAAATTGATACAACTCGAGATCAACAACAACAACAGCAACATACGTACAGTAGTGCAGTCCTTTCTCAAGGGAGGTCAAACCGCGCGGGGTCAGCGACGTACAAGAATGGACCGCCTACACAGAACACCCGAAATTTTTCATTTACCTTTTCCAGAATTTACTGTCTCTGTTATTATTATTCTTGTGAATAAAAATGTTAAAATTTCTTAAGTTTCTGGTATTAACTCTTATTTATTTTAATACTTTTATACAACTTTTTTAGTAAAATACTAAAATTAGTACCATAGGGATTCAAACATTAATAAAACCTTTAAACTTATCCAAGATTGTGCTGATTGACTACACTTCGAAAAGCACAATGTAAATTCATGTTGATGGAAACACAGACAGTTTTAATTTAATTTCTTGTAACCAAATTATAAAATTATTTATGAAAACTGTTGGATTTAATCATTTTTTTTTATTAATATTTCCTTTTTGAAGTTAAATTTTCCTTGTGAAATCTTTGTTATAATGTCAGTAAAAAAACTTAAGTCCAAATTTTATTTTGTATTATAATAACTTCATTACAAGTAAATTTTACAAAATTTCTTACATAATTGATTAAGTGATCTTTACTTTAACTGGTAGATAAGAAAATCGCTTCATTAATTTGATCGTTATATTTAAATTCAACATTTTTCTTAATTGGATTCTTTTTATAATAAAATGAGAAAATAACTCTCAAAAATATTAATTTATAGAGAAGATATAATGTATTACTTGATTTGCTGTTTTTTTTTAGTTTGATTAAAGAAAAATTGTATCTCTTAGATAAATAGATAGTTAGTTACAAGTTTATAAATCAATTTTACAAGCAAATGTTGTTTTTTAATTCTTTACTGCATTTGTGGAAAAAATGTTACAAAGTTTTCTTCAAAATATAAATTGATTTATTTTTTGCAATATTGGCTAAAGTTCAATTTCTTTGATTTTACGACTTAAAATTGTATTACGTCTTATGGTAAGAGAGTATGAGTGTTTAAAAATCGTCGCATAAATTTGGAGTGCGTCTTATGGTCTGAAAATACTGTAGTTTATTTTTTATAAATTTGTATTGATGTTATGGAATTATAATTCAATACGATATGAAATACATTTCCATTTCATCTTCGTCGTTCGCAATCCCAGTGATCCGTTTGTTAAATGTCGGAACGCTCAAAATAATAATAACACAAACACACAGAAACGAATACGCTTTTGCAATTGCAATATGTAATTGCAATATGTAATATGTTTGCATAGAGATCCACATTCAAAAGAGCGCCTCATCCTCCAAACCCTCATCCATCCCCATACACACACATACATTCAAACAAACGTATAGATACACACAAGCACATACATCACGCATCGACTCCGCGTATTTGATTAAGACAAACATAATTATACGTACATAAACAATAATGCGTACGTGTGCGTTTATTTACTTTTCCACCGAAAATCAAATGAAACAATTTCGACAATTTCAACAATTCCGTGCCGAACGCAAATATTTATTTGTAATTACCGCCCCGGCGACCGTGAATACCCATATTTTCATAACGCTTTCCTCTTTATTTACGCCCCACCACTGCTTTTTTTGTTGCTGCTGCTGTTTATTTTCGCATTTCACTTTTTTTTTCTTTTTTCGATTTAATCTCTGGAATTAGTTTCTCCAATCTCGCGTCGGCAATCTTCCTGACACGCGCTCTTTCCAAAGAAACGTGCGCTTCCCAAGAACAGGAAAAGAAGTGAAGAAAAAAAAAATCCATTACCGTAATATGTTTCACAAACCTGTCCAGTATTTTCTTTATAATTATTCTTATTTATGAAAGGATTGTAATTAGATATGTAATTAACAATAGCTTTTGTAAAGTAATTTAATTAGAACATAATTTTCTTACACAATATTAACAAAATTTATGGAAAAACCGTATTTTTCGGACCAAATTTATGAGACCATTTTTATAAAATAATTTTCTGACCATAAGTCGTAAGTTTACGTCGATTTATCTATGTACAAAAGGTGCGTCTTATAGTCCGAAATATAAATATAAAAAAATGTTGTCATTTTATTGGAAACATTGCTTAAAAAGTTATTAATTGTTAAAATAAAATATAAATGTTTCGATTTTTTTTCAATAAATATTGATTATATATCTACATTTTTCATAAATAAAGAGAACTATATACAAATTAATTAGAAAAGGTTGGAATACTAACAAATATTGCCTAGAAATTAATTTTTTTATCAAAAATTTCCAATTTTAGCAAAAAAATTTCTAAAAAATAAAGTACTTAAAAAATTAGAAATTTTTGAAAGTATTTACATATATTTAAACTAAATGAATTATATAAAATATTTCCTGTATCTAAACAATTTTCTCATTTTGTCCAAATTAAAACCAATAAAAATGTGTAAATAAAGAAATAAATGATACTTTAAAGTGATAAATCTTATTTCAACTCGAGTATTTCCATATTATTCATAAGGCTTTTATTTATATATTACTATTTTTTTCGATCTAATCTTGAAAATTAGTTTCTCAAATCTCGGGTGGGCAATCTTCGTGACACGCGCTCACAGAAGAACAAAAAAAAACAACAAGGAGAAACCGCGCCTCTGAAAGAACAGCAAGAAATTCCATTACGGGATTAGGAGAAACTTTCGGATTTTCCCTTTCGAGGGAGTAGCAGAAAAAAATGTATATATAAAAAGAAAATTGTATGAAAACCTAAAACATTCACACTCAATTCCGACAAAAGCAAAAGGGAAAAAAGTTTGAAACCTTTTTACTCGTTGATTCAATAATAGGATACCAACAATTTCTGGCGCAGGACTAAACGTTGTCGACGACATGAATGTATTTGCTTTTTTCTCTCTCTCCGTTTCTTCATTATTCTTTTGCGGAAAGTTTTAATTAGTTAATGGACATGCGGGGTGTAAAATATGGAAAGACTGAAGGGAAAAAAATGGAGGGGTTGAAAAAAAGAAGTGTTGGAGCGAATGTCCCGTCGAGTCGCGTTAGTTCCGTTTTTCTTTCGGGATATGCAGCACAAAGATGGAGAGAAAGAAAAAGAAAAGGGAAGAGAAAACAAATACCGAAACGAAAACAAAATGTATACAGTGGGATGAGGGTTGGTGGGAGGAGGAGCAAAACAAACGGCTCGACACTTGTGTGTCATGAGAATTATTTCGGCTCCGTTTAACGTTTCGATGCCGAACGCGCGGACATAATTGCATTTATTCCGGGTTCCTTTCCAAAACTACCGACTCAAATGGCCCCGAAAAAATCTCCAATAATAAATTCGATCCCATTCCTTTGACGATGCTCCTCTCGTTCTCGTCTCTCTCTCCTCTTTCGTCCCGAGTCGGCATATCGTAGGCACTTAACTGAATTGAACATGGGTATAAAGAAAATCCGATGATATAACCAATAGTTTTCGGCTAAATTGAACACAGCTTTTGACGTGAAAAGTAATTACATTTTTACATTATATGGTTGATAGTTTTTATATCCAATGAAATTTATATTCCCCAAGCCAATATAGATAAAATAAATGTAACACGTATAACATGTATGCTACATATACACTATGATATGTGACATAAACGTCAAACGTATAAACTGTAAAATGAAATTCTATGACATTGACAGTTACAAGAATGACCATATATGTTCATAGTAGTTGACACGCCAACTGTCATTTGAAATATATGAATCCAATAACAATGTATCAAATTGTATTACAGATCTAAATTTTAATGACATAAGTACTCTTGCTTCGGAGGAAACTGGCGAAATTGTGCACAGACTATGAGAGAAGTGTGAATAAATTAAGAAGAAGAAAATGATAATATCACGTAAAAAGTGTATGCTGCGTACACACTATGATATGTGACATAAACGTCAAACGTATGAATTATCAAATGAAATTCTATGATATTGACAGTTACAAGAATGACCATATATGTTTATAGTAGTTGACACGCCAACTGTCATTTGAAATATATGAATCCAATAACAATGTATAAAATTGCATTACAGATCTAAATTTTAATGACAGAAGAACTCTTGCTTTGGAGGAAACTGGCGAAATTGTGCACAGACTTTGAGAGAAGTGTGAAGAAGTTAAGAAGAAGAACAATGATAATAACACGTAAAAAGTGTATGCTGCGTACACACTATGATATGTGACATAAACGTCAAACGTATGAATTGTCAAACGAAATTCTATGACATTTTCTTAGTAGTTGACACGCCAACTGTCATTTTAGATATTTGAATACAATAACAATGTATAAAATTGCATTAGAGATCTAAATTTTAATGACCGAAGTACTCTTGCTTCAGAGGAAACTGGCGAAATTGTGCACAGACTATGAGAGAAGTGTGAAGAAGTTAAGAAGAAGAACAATGATAATAACACGTAAAAAGTGTATGCTGCGTACACACTATGATATGTGACATAAATGTCAAACGTATCAACTGTCAAATAAAATTATGTGACATTGACAGTTGCAAGAATGTCCATACATGTGCAAAGTACTTGACAAGCTAACTGTCATTTAAAATATTTGAATTCAATAACAATGTATCGAATTGTGTTGCAGATCTAAATTTTAATGGTAGAAGTACAGTACTCTTGCTTCGACGGAAATTGGCGAAATTGTGTATAGACTATGAGAGGACTGTGAAGGTTAAGAAGAGGAACAATGATACTTAACTAAATTGGACATGGGTATAAAGAAAATATTTCACAGCTTTAGACGTGAAAAGTAATTACATTTTTACATTATATGGATGATAGTTTTTTTTTTTAAATCCAAGGAAATTTATATTCACATGGCCAATATAGAGAAAATAAATGTAACACGTAAAAATGTATACTGAGTACAATATGTGACATAAACGTATGAACTGTCAAATGAAATTCTATGAAATTGACAGTTACAAGTATGTCCATATATGTTTCACAATAAAAATGTATTGAATTATGTTCCCTTTTTTGTTACAGATCGAAATTTAAATGGTAGAAGTACTCTTGTTTCGGTGGATATTAGCGAAATTGTGCATAAGCTGAGGAGTGTGGATGTTAAGAAGAAGAAAAACAATGATACTTAACTAAATTGGACATGGGTATAAAGTAAAACCAATAATATTTCCAATTGCTTTAGGCTAAATTGAACATAGCTTTAGACTTGAAAAGTAATTACATTTTTACATTATATGGCTGCTAGTTTTTATTACCAAAGAAATTTGTATTCCCCAAGCCAATATAACCAAAGTAAATGTAACATGTAAAAAGTGTATCTGTAATGCTGCGTACACACTATATATGTTATATGATATAAACGTCAAATGTAATCAACTGTCAAATGAAGTTTGATGTCATTGACAGTTGCAAGTACTTCTATATATTCATAATAGTTGATACACCAACTATCATTTGAAATCCTTGAGTCCAATAACAATGGTACTTAAAGGAATTGAACTTGGTTATAAAGAAAATTTAATGATACTTCTAATAAATGGAATACAGTTTTCGACATAAAAAGTAATTACATTATATGGTTGGTGGTTTTTATTTAAGTAGTAATTTTGTAGAATAATCAAATCCCATCTAAAATAAATGTAATACGTTAAATGTGTATCTTTAATGCTGCGTTCATAATATGCATCACTTATCTGATTATGCAGATGTACCAACTGTCATTTGAATACTTTGAATATGATATGGTATACACAAAATCAATGTAATTACATGGACTTTGATGGCACTGAAAGTTGTAGATGATACAGTAAATGTCATTTGAAATCTTTGAATCCAATAATCCTAGAATGTGATGACCGTTGGAAATACATCCATACGGCCGCAGTAGCTGATAATATATGATAATATATTATAATAGTCTGTCATTAAAAATTATTTAAATAAATAATAATGACTTTGTATTAAAATACAATACAATTTATCATGTTTTTTTTTAGGATGATTGATAACGTTGACATTATTCCATGTATATTCATGGTAGTTGGAAAGTCATTTGAAATCATAAAGTCCAATAATTATTTGCGTATGCATTCAAAGTATCATTTTATAAAACAAAAGAATATCTAAACATCAAAATAATTAAAAATACAAAATAACAATCACTACATAAATTGCGAAAGTATATGTAAATAACAAACAAGAAATTGTATACAGGACAATAATATTGACAGCTGCAATCGCATTTATAATTATACTAAAGAGTAATCAAAGTAGCCGACAACAGGTGACAGTGATTAGAAGTAGTAAATGAGGATTTCATCAGCTGCAAAGATAACTTCTTTTGTTTTGAATTCTAAGAGAATAAGTGATATAGTTTACTCAGAAAACAAGCTAAAGCTTAGTATTTAATCTACCATCCTTGTTTCATATAACTCATAGTGCGGATGCAGCTTTATACAGATGTTATTTTTTTTTTCATAAAAATAAATCTACCCTTTCCAAAAATGTCATGTGTTCATAATAATTAACAAAAACAAATGCTTCATATAAAGCATGGTGTGGACGCAGCTTTATAAAAATGAATTGTTAATAAAATAAGATTAAATGAAAAATATATCCAAGAATTTCATGTGTTTATAATAAACAACTTTGTCTTATATTACACATATTGTGGGTGCAGTAATATTGTAAAGAAAAATAAGAATAAAGAAATAACTCTCTCCAAATAACAAAAAAAAAATATATGCGAATATAAAATAATTTAAATGCAAATCTGCAAATCTCGATGGATCTGACCCTATTGAAAAAAAGAAGGTGACTTGTTTAATTCCATTTCATAGTCGATCCATAATTTAGATCTGAATCTGTATCGAATTGACAGAGCTTTGAAGGATCGTCGACGAGGAGTTATGAGTAATTCAGATATTTTGTGCGTACATTCAGGTATACCAAGAAATGAGTATCGTCGATGTATAATGGGGTCGATTTGTATGCACGCGGACGGCGATCTGTGCTTTATCGAATGAGAATTGGGCCTATCCCTGATCACGTCATCATTATTACCGTGGAGAGGAGAGCAACTGCAATCTCATCGCCCTCCAAATTGAATTTTAACCATACACAAATATATCATCACAGAACTGCCTCTTTCCCAAAACCCCAGTTTTCCCCCTCCGCAACCACACCACTCCACCTATCACCCATTCTTGCATCCCATTCATATTCATAATCAACGCAATCTCCAGATTGATTCGTAGTCACGGATAATATCGTTGCCCATTAAACTCGAAGGAATTCTATTAACTCTCGCACCGTTGAACTACGAAATACAAAAAAACGGGGGCGTTTTGTAATGTTAAGAGTTCAGTGGAAGCAAAGAACGAAAAAAAGTTATAATAATGAAAATATGTATATACGGAATATTTTTTAGCTCATTTATGTTAGCGACAGTTCCATTTAATTTGACGAGTCCATTATAAAAGCACGTACTATTCTTAAATAATTACTACTACATTCAGTTCGATCAATTCGAACCAGTAATTTGTTTTCACAGAAAAATAATATACAAAACAATATTTTTTACTATTTGAAATAATTTATCTAAACTACAGATAAAATTTTCTTTAAGTCTCTTTGCAACATGTTGTAAAGTAGTGAGTGAATATATTCTAATTAAATCTAATCTACCACGAGGAAATACACTTTTACCTTTATTCATATAATCTATAGCAAGTATGTCAAACTAGTGGCCCGCGGGCCGCATATGGCCCACAACGAATTTACAATATTCATGAAGTAACGATGTACTAACTGACAGGTGTGCCAACTATTATACAGACAACCATGTATTGTCCGGACCTCAAAGTTATTATACAAGATGAGAATATATTCGTCTTAAGCTCTACCCAATAAAAGAGAATATGACGAATATATACGACATAACCACTTCAAGGGTTAAGGCTTAATACTGTAGCCATAAATGTGGACTAGGACTAGGTTTTGTGTTAACACCAATGTTTTAAGATTTTGTTAAAATATAGCAATTTACACTATTCATGAAGTAACGATGTACTAACTGACAGGTGTACCAACTATTATACAGACAACCATGTATTGTCCGGACCTCAAACGTATTATACAAGATGCGAATATATTTGTCATAAGCGAGAATAAAAGAGAATATGACGAATATATACGACATAACCACTTCAAGGGTTAAGTCTTAATACTGTAGCCATAAATGTGGACTAGGTTTGATATGACTTAATATATTAATAATCGACTACATCTCAAATTATTTCCAAGTAACCTTATGGCTAGTAGCACTATTTAGCTGTTGCAAATTAGAAATAAGTGGAAGAAAACGTACAACGTGTTCGACATTTTACGGCCATTCCCTCAGTAACAAAAAAAAAACCCTTGTTTATTTTTCGCTACAAAGTAGTATTTACCACTTTACACCGGTTCCCAATACTTAAGCCTTTAATTTAGACTAGTTTTGTTGTGCCTAGTAATCTACTATTTCACCAATAAATTTGTTTCTAGTTATACTCTTTAGCAGTTCCAAATGGGAAATGAGCAGAAGACGTGTAGCGTGTTTGACATTTTACGACCATCCCCTCGGCAACAAAAAAGCACCCTTTGTTTATTTTTCGGTACAAAGTAGTATTTACCGCTTTTAATAGTCTGCATTTTTTTTATACCATTAACGGCGGCGGCTGGCAATAAAATTCGTTTAATAAATGAAGTGCGCTGCAATATTATCAGGTCCGGAAAAGTTTTTTGGTGAAACTCTGCTGGAAAAACGCAATGTGTCGTTCACAAAATTTAATAGGATCGATGCTACTACTACACTGAATGTGTGATTTTTTCCCGTAGTTTTTCATTTTATTTTTTAGCTTGGATCTGTTTGTTTCATGGGGGTATCGTCGCTGCACATGGAAATTAACAACTTTTCAGCGGATCGACTCCGATAAAAATCACGCTCAAGCCTCGCTGTTGACACAATCCAAACTTGATTTATTATTTATTACTCAAAGCGATATTGTGCCAAAGCTCTGTATTTTTGTGTGTGTTCCATTCGTTTTTCCGTTTTGTTCTGATAGTTGGGGGACGGATAGTTTAGTTCCTGGTGAATAGATGAACACTACAACATTTTTTTGTACTCTCGTTTTTTTTTTGTACAGAGATTCGTATCTCGTGAATTTACCTTCCATTTTATTTATTCCCAGAGTTTCCGAATATTTATGAATCATTTATTTACATTTAAGTTTATTGCATATATTGTTGTTATATAACTGCATTAATTTTATTCTTTTATTTATGTAAATCACATTGTTTTCTTTTACAAAAACATACATATGTATGGAAGTTTAAATCTTGATTAAAAAGAGGTCACAATTCCCAAAATGTACCTTTCACTTTATTTATCTTTATGTAACGAAAATTAGCATACTTCATCATTTTATATACAGGTATCTCCCAGACTTACGAACTCCCGGACTTCCGAACAAAATTCTAAAGGCTCTAACTTGTTACAAGGAGATATATAGTGATAAAACAATTGATAAAAACCATGATAAAGGTGGTAAGATAAGTATATTTTGATTTTTTTTTAATTCTCTCGACTTACGAACAACCCTTTGGGACGTAAGTCGTAAAACGAGGGAGAAAAACAGCAGTTTCCAAAAATGTATGTAGTACTCATTGAATAATTATTATTTTTAATTGATTCACAGTTAATTTCCAAACATTGAAATTTGACATAATTATTTGATTAAAAATGATGTATTTTGTTTATAAAAATATTCTTTTTTTTATGGACAAATACTTTTGATACAAATTAGTGGTAATAAAAATGTATAAATAAAATAATTATTCTTACTTTTAATATTAGATATTGTTATGAAATTTAAATTCTTAAGATTTTAATCTTTAAGAAACATATAAATATTTTTATTATTATTAGATTATATAATTAATATTTCAAAATAAATTAAAAGCTTAAACTAAATATATTTATAAATAAAAGAATTGTATGCATCGTAACAATTATACAAATTATATTATGTATATTTTGCATGATGCGAATATATTCGTCATAAGCGATACGCAATACAATAGACCATGACGAATATATACGACATAACCACTTCAAGGGTTAAGTTCTAATACTGAAACTATACATGAAGACTAGGTTTGCTATGACATAATATATTAGTAATCTACTACAAACGTATACATATTTTTATTGTTATTCGATTATAGAATCAATATTTCAAATGAAATTAAAATTTTTAACTATATAAATTTATAAATAAAATAATTTTATACAAAAGAATCATAATAATTGTATAAATGTTTTGTTGAAATGTGTTGTTCTATGAATTTAAATATCAATTAATTGTGTAAATATTTGGCAAATATATTTGATTATTTAATTAATATTTAAATCAAAATTAATATTTAGAAATGTATTCTAGATTCACATTTTATTTGTAAATATAATTAATGCATACTAATTTTATATAATTAATACAAAACATGTTAATTATTAGAAAATTGCGAACGTTTCTGTGAAGGTAAACATACAATATTGAAATTTATGCAATTAATATATTTATAAACATGGGTAATAGCATACATACACTATAATAATATTTATAAGATAGAATAATGTAAATGTTATGTAACATGTCGTTAAATAAAATTACTATAAGAAGTCATCAAAACATTCAATAATAAATTTAATTATAACAAAATTCTTAAATATTTTATGTATATTTACACAATGTAAATGTTAAAATAATGGGTAGTACTTATGGGTCAAAATGACCCGTATATTTAATATTAATAAAATAGAACAAATTATTAATTTTCACCACAAACACATATTAATTCGTATTACATAATGGATTTAACATTATTTAAAACTGATTTTATTACTCAATACAGAATTTGTAGCAGTTTGTTTAACCTTTCATTATTTTATTAATTATTTAATGATCATTTCTAATCCTTACATACTCATTAATACTAAATAACGAGATTGCTTGTAAAGATATTTCAAAAGTATTCTAATCCTACTTTATCGTTAATTTGAATACTGAATATTGAGTTTACGATAAACATTCAAAGTAAACTTTGAAGTTTCGCTGTAATTTTGGATGAGATTTTGTTGAGTATTGACGTAAATAATTTTCTGCTCGAAAGAATATATCTAAAATGTTCGTAATTAACATTTGAAACTTGAACTAGATAATTTCGATGATGTGCTCGGATTTTCATTAGAGAACTGTAATATTTTGTGCAAAACTCAGTCAAAGCGCAAAGTGGATGGTCCTTAATTAGAAACCTTAATTATTAGCAGATTAAGTGTCTCACGGTGAATGGGATTTCGAGCTAAAACATCGTCCTCTCTCCATTGAACGAATGCATGACACCGAGTGATGATGAGGAGACGTCGCCGTTCAGAAGATGCGATGCTTCGAAGATGGAGGTGGATGGATGGAGGCTGTTTAACGGGAGTCGCGAGGTCGCAAATTGAATTTAAAATCTCCGCCCAAGCGGCGCACGAGGATCCCCGCCGATGGAATTAGGAGAGACTTTTATTAATTAATCGCGTGCGTCTATCCCGCTCATCCTTATCCTTCTTCTTCTTCTCATCATCATCCTCTTCCTCCGCCACCGCCAGCGCTTTCTGAAATTATAGTTTGCACGAGAGTTAGGCATCTTCATTTAATATACAATGTTTTATGCAGCGGATTACTGTTATACGGAGAGATTTACAAAATAAAATAGAGAAGCGAAATAAACAGGAAGAGACTGGAGTAGAAAGAGATAGAAACACTGAGACAGACAGAAAAAGGAACACATTTCACTCAAACTCCTCGCGTTTTAGTGTACACACTACCAAGTTTTAAAGCCTCTTCAACTTTTATCCAAGACTTTAATAAATTATCACTTATTTCACCTTAGTTATAATAACAATAATGTTAGTACTTGACATAATTCAAAAAATTCATAGACAACTCTCAGAAACATTAATTAATGGTTCAAAGATATTTTGATAAATTTTCATTTCTGCAATATTTCATAAAAAAAAATCATTTCTTTTTAACTAAACTGAACTATTTCTTATTTTTTTCAAATATTTAATCAGTTTATATTAAAGAAATTTGTTAAAACGTTAGAATGTAAATTTTCCAATTTGGGTAAACAAACTTTTACAATATTAATTCAATATTTTTTAAAAATC
Organism: Nicrophorus vespilloides; assembly: GCF_001412225.1. Taxonomy (NCBI): domain Eukaryota; kingdom Metazoa; phylum Arthropoda; class Insecta; order Coleoptera; family Silphidae; genus Nicrophorus; species Nicrophorus vespilloides. Next base: position 192,878 of record NW_017095478.1, read on the forward strand.
AGCATGAAATACTAAACTAATCTTGAATAACTTGTAAATTTTAATCTGAAAATAATGAATTTACATGTAATTATTCTTTATTTTCAGATTCTGACAAATGTTTACTAAGATATTTCTAATTTATTAAATTTCCAATTGATTTTCATTAAGAACTTATTTTATTTATTCTTGTACTTAAATTGTTGAATATAGACTAAAAAATAGAATTAAGATTATTTTTTAAACTTTCCTTTTATTTTTTAGTAACATTGATAAAATTTTAACTTTTGCCTTATAAATTCTTGCAATAATTTCTTAATATTTAGTTTTAACTAATTTTTAGTACTTAATATTTACATAATTATATAAGTATAACCGTGACAAAAATGAAACATTCTGTTACTCGTACATCACTTAAAGAAATGAGCATATGTAAACAATAGTTGTAAATCTTTTTGCATAAAATCTGAAAAAGATAAAATTTTAAGTGACTCAAAACTTTTTTAAATTAATTTTCTCATTTTAGATATAAATAGCAACAAATTAGTAATGATTAGAAAATAACTTATTGAATATTTTAAAAGATTATAAATATGTTATTTGTAATATAATTATTATTCTCAGAAGTTAACACAAAGTAAAAAAAAGTATGCATATTTGACTCTGTCCGTGTGTGCAACGAAAGCGCATTTAAATATACATATACACACACATACCAAGTTTTAAAGCCTCTGGAAAACTTTTCTCGGCGGCACTAATAAATTATCACTTATTTCCTCTTGGTTACAACTATAATGTTATTAACTTTACGCCAAGCAAGCAAAACGCTAATTAGTTACATAAATTCTATGAATGCATTAACGTTCACTTATTTACACTCTTCTCTAGCTATTTTACAACCATCTTTGCGTTGCGGATGAAGCAAGCAAGAAACAATAACTGAATTATCGTCTGTTTACCGAAGCGTTGAATTATTATTGGCCGCGGATATAAAAATTTCAGTCTCCTAGCAAAATGATTACCGCGATTCGCGGAAAGCTTCAAACTATGTTCTTTATGTCTTTTATACAACGTCAGGAATACAATTTGGCACGTACTCTCGTCTTGTGCGAAGAGGATACACTCTCTTTATCTAAATACTCGCACTGCGCGAAATTGGGACATATAAGAGCTCTTCCTTTCTTTCTCTTACTCTCTCTCTCTCTCTTACTTCCTTACTCCATCCAGTTTTCGTTCGGCTTCCCCGGTTTATTTTTCCCTTTTCATAAAAGGGGGGTGAACAACACAATTTGCGTTCCGAGAAAGCGAGAAAATATACAGTTTTATTATATATTCAGAGCTTCGCGTCCTCGGGGCAATTTTCGCAAATTTCCGCCCTTTTCGCTCCCACATAATTATTACACCCTTTCCCTTCACACCTTCTTTCATCTAACAGTGCGTTAAACCCTGAAGCTATTCTACATATACTTAGATTTTTTTATGATTATTAGTTTATATATTTGTAATTTCTACATTGTTTTTTGTTGTTAACCCAGTTTTGCTCAAACTCCAACAAAGACAAAACATTGATTTTATTTTAAAAACCCCTTTACATCTTCTTTCACATAACAGACCGTTAAATTCTGAAGCTATTCTACATATACTTATCATTTTTATTATTATTAGTTTATATATCTGTAATTTTTACATTGTTTTTTGTTGTTAATTCAATAATTGAAAAACTTATTCTAAAAGTTTATAATTTTTGAAAACTTAAATCAACTTAAATATACTGAAATACAATCAACTTTAAATGTTTAATTAACTTAATATAAAGCATTTAATTATAATAAAAAAAAATAGAAATATTTTATATACAGAATATAACATTTTTATGTTGAAATTTTCAACTTTTATCCAAAGATTTGTAATGTTCATGCTTATAAATATTAATTCTGGGATATTAATGAATAATTCATTTTAAATGAAACATTCAAAGGTTAAAACTGAAAATATTAGAATTTTTACACAAAAATCGCAATAAATTTGTTCCAAGTTTTGAATTCAACAAAGCTTTATATTAAAACTCAAAAAATCCCATTAAATCTCTGACATTATTTTATTTTTAAATAATTTTAATATTTTTTTCCTTTATACATATTTATTCATTTTATTCGATAAACTTTTCTATTAATCCTTCATTTTTTAATTGTCTATAATTTTCAATTAATTTTCACCATAACTTTTTATATCTTAACAACGTAATGTTTGATTTCATAATTTAAATAAAATATTAATTTGTAAAATAATTTCGAATTAAATAATAATTTTGATGTTGTAAAATTAATGAATGTATAAAAAAAATAAATAAGTTTCATGAACTTCCGCTCTTTTTATCCTAAATTTGAACACATCTGTAACATCTCTCATATAACAATACGTTAAACCCTCTGTCAATTCTCAATTTTTGTATTAAAAAGAAACGGATTTGTCTCGTGTGGAGGCACTTAAAAATTTCGTAAATTATATAAAAAAAAAATGAAACGGGAATTGACATATGGTCCACTTAATCCAATTGATATCTCGCCTCGGTAATGAAATCGGGACTTAAGTAGGTTTGGTCACGAAGATCGCGCGACACCTTGCGTACCAGAAGAACAAAGAAAGCACCAAACAGCGAAAGCACAACAAAAAAAAGGTAAGAGTCATTCACTGAATTCCAAAAAGAGGCAACACTTAAATCCACATTAGGCTTACTCTTTTACCTCGGTTTACCTACTTTTAATAGAGGTCCTTGCGTTAGAGGTGTTTTTTTCGGGTCTTTCATTAGGTTAATTACGTCTTTTTTTGCGCTTCTTATGAAGGGAATTGTACCCTTTTATAGTGGCTGAGGTTGTTTCGTCGAAACCGGATTCCTTCCGTCCGAATGTATTAAGATATGCTCGTGCGGTGGTTCATTTCCTCGTTATCTCGAGGAATTTCGAGCAGGCCACAGATTAACATTGAAGAGCCGAAGCTCTTGCAATTTATGTTTCGCACTTGAAACCTATTAAGTCGGATCGCTTCCAATGTTATTATTCATCTCTGTTCGGAGAACGCCGGACGATCCGACGTTTTATTACGTACCAGAATGTGACCGAGAACATCGTGCTCAAGAGCGCACTCACATTTATTACAATGTATTCAGATAAAAATTGTAACCCTGAACTAGTTTAAAACAAGTGGGGAAAAGTCATAGTTTCTAACTAGTTTATAGATCAATACAAAATTTAATATTTATGAATGAATTGCAAACATAAACTTAATTACATAAAGTAGATAATCTTCAATAGCAAATAAGAATTTTATCTTTTGAAAAAATCAAATTATGTACTTTGTATAGAAAATGTAACATTCCATTAAAATATATACAATTAATCAGAATTAATCTATAAAGTACATTTATTTAGCTTTGATATAAATAATGATAATAGAAAATTTCTTTCGTCCATTATTTATATCTATTACAATTAGCATTTAGTAATTATAAAGATTATCTGGTTACTAGAATTCACTTGAGAATGAAGCAGTTAATGGACTAAATCTATACACCTCATATTAGACAAAGTATTAATACTAAAATTCATACGAATTATGTATAATAATTTTCTAGATCTTTTCCAATATCAATAATATTTTCAAGTTTACTAAATCAAGCTTAAAATATGAATGAAAGTTGAAATTCAAAATATTTCCTATAGTAAATTAATAAATATGAATGAAAAACTTATTTTCCTGCTTTTCTTAATTTGGAGTTTCTTTACAAAAACATTTATTTATTGCCAAATTATCAATATTTTAAGTGTTTTTGTATTAATAATAATTAGGAACAAAAGTTCATTAGACTCAATAATATTTTTTACTAAGCATTTTACACTACATTTCGTAAAGACTTAATTTGTGGATTTCAAAATTGCAATTTGTTTCTTTTTCATTAAATAATTGAGAAATATTATATTGCATTTGCAATAAAAAAAAATGTAATGAATAGCAATAGTAAAAAAAAA